>NW_026644764.1:0-117001 GCF_030020395.1 Manis pentadactyla
ATGCTTGCTTTGGTATTATTATTACTATTATCATTTTTTATTTTGGTATCATTAATCTACAATTACATGAGGAACATTATGTTTACTAGACTCCCTCCATCACCAAGTCCCACCTACAAACCCCATTACAGTCACAGGATATCATTGTAGTAAGATGCTGTGGAATCACTACTTGTCTTCTCTGTGTTGCACAGCCCTCCTTGTGCCCCCCTCACACTACACATGCTAACTGTAATGCCTCCTTTCTCCCCCCATCCCTCCCTTCCCACCCATCCTCCCCATTCCCTTTCCCTTTGGTAACTGTTAGTCCATTCTTGGGTTCTGTGCTTCTGCTGCTAATTTGTTCCTTCAGTTTTCTTTTGTCTTATACTCCACATATGAGTGAAATCATTTGGTACTAGTCTTTCTCCGCCTGGCTTATTTCACTGAGCATAATACCCTCTAGCTCCATCCATGTTGTTGCAAATGGTAGGATCTGTTTTTTTCTTATGGCTGAGTAATATTTCATTGTGTATATGTACCACATCTTCTTTATCCATTCATCTACTGATGGACATTTAGGTTGCTTTAAATATCTTGGCTATTATAAATAGTGCAGTGATAAACATAGGAGTGCATCTGTCTTTTTCAAACTGGAGTGCTGAATTCTTGGGGTAAATTCCTAGAAGTGGAATTCCTGGGTCAAATGGTATTTCTATTTTGAGCAAATTTTCCTTTTTAAAAGATAGATATAAAACATCAAAGTGTTTGGTATACTCTCTTACTGTAATTTAATGAAACTTGAATTCTTTCCTTAGTTTGTTAAATGTAACTGCTAAAGACACTGTGATGTTGACATTAAAATATATAGTGTGATGAATACATTTATTAGAATACTGTAAGTATTTACTGCCTACTACAGTATATGTAAAATAAGTTCATTTTAAGCTGAAATACTGTTGTTTCTGTCACAGTTTTTAATAGTTTATCCTATTTCATAATGGCTTGAGACACGTTGTAACCATTAGCATTTTAAATTCAGCTTTGTGATCCTAAAGTCTTGGAGTGGCTAGGACCTAAGCCTACATAGTGTGCTACTCATCAAGAAAAACATGGATATTCCAAGGTTCCAGGAGCAGTAATACAAGTGAACTGATGTTAGACGTTGATCAAGATGCTCATCTGAGACTAGTCTTAGGTTACCATCTGACTTTCTCCTCATTGCTAGCAAAGTAAATTAAAGTCGTGCATAGCTTTAGTCCACAGCCAGTTACATAGAGTCTATTTTCAAGTTTACATTAGGTCTAGAATAAAATAATTAAAATAATAGCATGTGTTTCTCATCCTCAAGATTATTTTTTCCACCTGGTAGGCCAAAAATACCACCCGACAGTCCTCACAGCAGTTTTCTGGAAGTAGCCAGAGGCATTATTATGAAGCAGGAGCAAAGGCATTGGAAACTGACCAGGGCTCTGCCTTCACTGTTTGACTATAGGCAAAATATTTATTTTCTAGGAGCTTCAATTTTCTCTTACGTGAAAAGAGGCTAATTTCAACTCCTGTGTTGTCATTATTTTTTTAAATGACCAATAAGCTATTTTACATAAAATGCCCAGTTCATTGGATGGATACTCAGTATTGTAAGGTGAACACATATTGTAATAATTTTTTAAAATTTTCTCATCATTAATCTACAATTACATGAAGAACATTATGTTTACTAGCTTCCCCCCTTCACAAGCCTCATTACAGTCACTGTCCATCAGCGTAGTAAGATGTTGTAGAATCACTACTTGTCCTCTCTGTGTTGCACAGCCCTCCCAATGCCCCCTCACCCACATTGTACATGCTAATTGTAATACCCCTTTTCTTTTTCCCCACACTTATTCCTCCCTACCCTCCCATTCTCACCAGTACCTTTCCCTTTGGTAACTGTTAGTCCTTTCGTGGGTTCTGTGATTGTGCTGCTGTTTTGTTCCGTCAGTTTTTCTTTGTTCTTATACTCCACATATGAGTGATATCATTTGGTACTTGTCTTTCTCTTCCTGGCTTATTTCACTGAGCATAATACCCTCTAGCCCCATCCATGTTGTTGCAAATGGTAGGATTTGTTTTCTTCTTATGGCTGAATACTATTCCATTGTTTATATGTGCCACATCTTCTTTATCCATTCATCTACTGATGGACATTTAGGTTGCTTCCATTTCTTGGGTATTGTAAATAGTGCTGCGATAAACATAGGGGTACATCTGTCTTTTTCAAACTGGGCTGCTTCACTCTTAGGGTAAACTCCTAGAAGTGGAATTCCTGGCTCATATGGTATTTCTGTTTTGAGTTTCTTGAGGAACCTCCATACTGCTTTCCACAATGGTTGAACCAATTTACATTCCCACCAGCAGTGTAGGAGGGTTCACCTTTCTCCACAACCTCACCAACATTTGATGTTGATTCTCTTTTGGATGGTATCCATCCTTACTGGTGTGTGGTGATATCTCATTGTGGTTTTAATTTGCATTTCTCTGATGACTACTGATGTAGAGCATCTTTTCATGTGTCTGTTGGCCATCTGAATTCCTTCTTTGGAGAACTGTCTGTTCAGCTCCTCTGCCCATTTTTTAATTGGATTATTTGCTTTTTGTTTGTTGAGGTGTGTGAGCTCTTTATATATTTTGGATGTCAAGCTTTTATCGGATCTGTTATTTATGAACATATTCTCCCATATTGTAGGGTACCTTTTTGTCCTATTGATGGTGTCCTTTGCTGTACAGAATCTTTTCAGCTTGACATAGTCCCACTTGTTCATTCTTGCTTTTGTTTCCCTTGCCCAGGGAGACATATTCATGAAGATGTCACTCATGTTTATGTCCAAGTGACTTTTGCCTTTGTTTTTTTCTAAGAGTTTTGTGGTTTTATGACTTACATTCAGGTCTTTGATCCATTTCGAATCAGAGTTTTTACTTTTAAAAAATAAAGTCTGTGATGGTATACCACTACCAATGATATGAAATAAAAAAAACTCCTCAAAATGACTATAGGAAATAATATTTAGCACAGATAGATGTATATAATGTGAACTTTTATTGTATGTGTATATTTATTTCATTATATGTGGGTTTTATGTGATGCCTTGAGCTCTTTATGTAGCAGACCCCAACTCAGAAATGCAGACTGTTGCATAATGCTATATACTGTGTATAGTTTCGCTGGATGAGAATGATCTCCCCAAAGCTATTTTGTGTTGTTAATATGTTTCAAATTGCATCTGAAATCTGCTTACGTCCTTATATTATAACTTTCTCTTTGTTTTAATATTAAAAAGAAGCCTACAGAAACAAAAACCTAAAGTTGTCAGTTATTTACCAATAGTAAAAATAGCCATTATTAATTACTGGGGTGTTGTTTGAGGGTCTTTCCATTTTGTTTTCTGACATGAAGCATCAGAGAGGTGGACTCTCATGCAACCCTACACACACACACACACACACACACACACACACACACACACACACACATGCATTCCTCCGCTTACATCCCTCTTTTTCTCACAAGTGATTACTGAAGGAAGGCAGCCAACTGATCCTGCTGGCTCAGGAAATAGCTACCACAGTCTATCTTATAAAGCTGGGGATCTGTTTGATACCTTTTCTATATAGACTCTCTTACTTTGTTCTTTAGATTTCTACCCTTTTTCATGGCTTCCCTTAATATTATTTTCAACCATATTTTACCTTTATAAAAATATTTGAATTATTAGCATTCATGGAATAGCTTGCATCAAGCCCCACCCCCTTGGAATGGTGCGCTGAATCATAGGCAGGCATCAGAATCTCACACTGATCCCATTGCCTCTCATCACTATCATTCACATACAGTGTATAAAATGATATAGATGCTGTTAATTATAGACTGTATTTGGGAATTTATATTCAGAGTGGAGAGGGTTCAAGTTAGTTAGATTTGAGGGTTGTGCCAAATCTATTCATTAAATAGATGTATTTAATAAATATTTTATTATTAAAATAATTAAAAAATACATGTTCCACTGGTATCTGATATGCTCTGACAATCTTGGTCAGTCGGTTACGTAAATGTGCTACTGAGATGTAACATTAGGTCCTTGAATTTTAAGTTTAAATGGCTGCTGAATAAAGATCCTTGATATTGTTATATAGTTTTAATGCGTTAGGTAGAACCACATGAAATTGCCTATTTTATAAGTAAAAAATGATTACATATTTGAAATTTTATATACTTTGACCTAATGGACAACTATAGAATCTCAGAAAAGGAACTTGCAATACTTGGAACATGTTCTAAATCTTCCCTGAAATTTTTTTTATTAAGTTTCTTATTTTTAAGGAAAAAGAAATGAGACGATAACAAGTTGTTCTTCTGAAGCATGAGGTCTGTAGACATAAAGTTAAGCAATTGTTGAAATGTACATTTTATGATTTTTCTTAAATCTTAATTTTGGCAGACTCTTGAAAATATTTTCTTAGAAATTTCTGAGAGGCAGAGCCAAGATGGCAGTGTGAGTAGAGCAGTGGAAATCTCCTCACAAAACCACATATTTTTATGAAAATATAACAAAGACAACTCTTCCTAGAATAGAGACCAGAGGACACTGGACAACATCCAGACCATATTCACACCTGTGAGAACCCAGTGCCTCATGAAGGGTGTAAGATACAAGCCCTAGCCCAGCGGGCCGATTGCAGCTCCCCACAACTCCCGGCAGGAGGAGAGGAGTCAGAGCTGGGAGGGAGAAGGGAGCCCAGGACTGCTGAACAGACAGCCCCAGCCATACGGACCAGAGCACAGACAGTGCATGCGTGGGGTCCTGGATACTAGGGAAACAGGGCAGCAAGACCGGTGGGCAGGTCCCTGAGGCCGGCACCTGAGGACAAAGAAAAGCGAGAGACTTTTTTGTTGTTGTTGTTGTTGAATTATTTATTTAATTTTTGTTTCGTTTTGTTTTGTTTTGGCGAGTGATTTCTGGAAGTCTTAAAGGGACAGGGCAGGACACTTAGTCCAGAGGCAGGGAATCTGGGGATCTCTGGGCAATCTAACTCCCTGGGCAGCAGGGAGCATGGGGGACACTCACTGAGATAAATAGCCTCCCCCCACTCCAAGCGGCTCCACCATTTTGGAGCAGCAGACCCAGACAAGCCACGCCCACAGCATCAGTGGAGATAAACTCCATAGCAGCTGGGCAGAAAGCAGAAGCTCTGTTGGTATGCAGCTTCCCAGCACAAGCCACTAGAGGTCGCTGTTCTCCCAGGAGAGGAAGGCCACAAACCAACAAAAAGGGAAGTTCTTCCAGCCGTCGCTCATCCCAGATATGCAAACTATTCCTATCACCATGAAAAGACAAAATTACAGGCAAACCAAAATCACAGAGACAAGAGAGAAGGAGACAGACCTAACCACTCTTCCTGAAAAAGAATTCAAAATAAAAATCATAAACATGCTGACGGAGATGCAGAGAAATATGCAAGAGCTAAGGGATGAAGTCCGGAGGGAGATCACAGATGCCAGGAAGGAGATTACAGAAGTGAAACAAACTCTGGAAGGATTTATAAGCAGAACAGATAAGATGCAAGAGTCCATTGATGGAATAGAAACCAGAGAACAGGAACACATAGAAGCTGACATAGAGAGAGATAAAAGGATCTCCGGGAATGAAACAATATTAAGAGATTTGTGTAACCAATAAAAAAGGAACAATATCTGTAGTATAGGGGTACCAGAAGAATAAAAGAGAGAAAAAGGGATAGAAAGTTTCTTTAAAGAAATAATTGCTTAAAACTTCCCCAAACTGGGGGAGGAAATAACCGAACAGACCACGGAAATACACAGAACTCCCAACAGAAAGGACCCAAGGAGGAAAACACCAAGACACATAATAATTAAAATGGCAAAGATCAAGGACAAGGAAAGAGTTTTAAAGGCAGATAGAGAGAAAAAGGTCACCTATAACGGAAAACCCATCAGGCTATCATTAGACTTCTCGACAGAAACCTTACAGGCCAGAAGAGAACGGCATGATATATTTAATGCAATGAAACAGAAGGGCCTTGAACCAAGGATGCTGTACCCAGCACGAATATCATTTAGATATGAAGGAGGGATTAAACAATTCCCAGACAAGCAAAAGCTGAGGGAATTTGCCTCCCACGAACCACCTCTACAGGGCATCTTACAGGGACTGCTCTAGATGGGAGAACTCCTTAAAAGAGCGCAGAACAAAACACCCAACATATGAAGAATGGAGGAGGAGGAATAAGGAGGGTGAGAAGAAAAGAATCTCCAGACAGTGTATATAACAGCTCAATAAGTGAACTAAGTTAGGCAGTAAGATACTAAAGAGGCTAACCTTGAACCTTTGGTAACCACGAATTTAAAACCTGCAATGGCAATAAGTACATATCTTCAAATAGTTGCCCTAAATAGAAATGGACTTAATGCACCAATCAAAAGACACAGAGTAATAGAATGGATAAAAAAGCAAGACCCATCTATATGCTGCATTCAAGAAACTCACCTCAAACCCAAAGACATGCACAGAATAAAAGTCAAGGGATGGAAAAACATAGTTCAGGCAAACAGCAGAGAGAAGAAAGCACCAGTTGCAGTAGTAGTATCAGACAAAATAGACTTTAAAACAAAGAAAGTAACAAGAGATAAAGAAGGACACTACATAATGATAAAGGGCTCAGTCCAACAAGACGATATAACCATTCTAAATATATATGCACCCAATACAGGAGCACCAGCATATGTGAAACAAATACTAACAGAACTAAAGGGGTAATAGATTGCAATGCATTCATTTTAGGAGACTTCAACACATCACTCATCCCAAAGGATAGATTCAATGGGCAGAAAATAAGTAAGGACACAGAGGCACCGAACAACACAGTAGAACAGATGGACCTAATAGACATCTATAGAACTCTACATCCAAAAGCAACAGGATATACATTCTTCTCACATGGAACATTCTCCAGAACAGACCACATACTAGCCCACAAAAAGAGCCTCAGTAAATTCCAAAATCTTGAAATTCTACCAACCAACTTCTCAGACCACAAAGGTATAAATCTAGAAATAAATTCTACAAAGAAAACAAAAAGGCTCATAAACACATGGAGGCTTAACAACATGCTCCTAAATAATCAATGGATCAACGAACAAATTAAAATAGAGATGAAGGAATATATGGAAACAAATGACAACAACAACACAAAGCCCCAACTTCTGTGGGACACAGCAAAAGCAGTCTTAAGAGGAAAGTATATAGCGATCCAGGCACACTTGATGAAGGAAGAACAATCCCAAATGAATAGTCTAACATCACAATTATCGAAACTGGAAAAAGAAGAACAAATGAGGACTTAAGTCAGCAGAAGGAGGGACATAATAAAGATCAGAGAAAAAATAAACAAAATTGAGAAGAGTTAAACAATAGCAAAAATCAATGAAACCAAGAGCTGGTTCTTCAAGAAAATAAATAAAATAGATCAGCCTCTAGCCAAACTTATTAAGAGAAAAAGAGAATCAACACAAATCAACAGAATCAGAAATAAGTGCGCAGAAATCACGACAGACTCCACAGAAATACAAAGAATTATTAAAGACTACTATGAAAACCTATATGCCAAAAAGCTGGAAAACCTAGAAGAAATGGACCACTTCCTGGAAAAATAAAACCTTCCAAGACTGACCAAGGAAGAAACACAAAAGTTAAACAAAACAATTACGAGCAAAGAAGTTGAAATGGTAATCAAAAAACTACCCAAGAACAAAACCCCCAGGATGAACCAATTTACCTCGGAATTTTAACAGACACACAGAGAAGATATAATACCCATTCTCCTTAAAGTTTTCCAAAAGTGGAACAGGAGGGAATACTCCCAAACTCATTCTATGAAGCCAACATCACCGTAATACCAAAATCAGGCAAAGACCCCACCAAAAAAGAAAATTCCAGACCAATATCCCTGATGAATGTAGATGCAAAAAAACTCAATAAAATATTAGCAAACCGAATTCAAAAATACATCAAGAGGATCATACACCATGACCAAGTGGGATTCATCCCAGTGATGCAAGGATGGTACAACATTCGAAAATCCGTCAACATCATCCACCACATGAACCAAAAGAAAGACAAAAACCACGTGATCATCTCCATAGATGCTGAAAAAGCATTTGACAAAGTTCAACATCCATTCATGTTAAAAACTCTCAGCAAAATGGGAATAGAGGGCAAGTACCTCAACATAATAAAGGCCATCTATGATAAACCCACAGCCAACATTATATTGAACAGCGAGAAGCTGAAAGCATTTCCTCTGAGATCGGGAACTAGACAGGGATGCCCACTCTCTCCACTGTTATTTAACATAGTACTGGAGGTCCTAGCCACGGCAATCAGACAAAACAAAAAAAATACAAGGAATCCAGATTGGTAAAGAAGAAGTTAAACTGTCACTATTTACAGATGACATGATATTGTACATAAAAAACCTTAAAGACTCCACTCCAAAACTACTAGAACTGATATCAGAATACAGCAAAGTTGCAGGATACAAAATTAACACAGAAATCTGTGGCTTTCCTATATACTGACAATGAACCAATAGAAAGAGAAATCAGGTAAAGAATTCCATTCACAATTGCATCAAAAAGAATAAAATACCTAGCAATAAACCTAACCAAAGAAGTGAAAGGCCTATACCCTGAAAACTACAAGTCACTCTTAAGAGAAATTTAAGGGGACACTAACAAATGGAAACTCATCCCATGCTTGTGGTTAGGAAGAATTAATATCGTCAATATTGCCATCATTCCCAAAGCAATATACAAATTTGATGCAATCCCTATCAAATTACCAGCAACATCCTTCAGTGAACTGGAACAAGTAATTCAAAAACTCATATAGAAACACCAAAGACCCTGAATAGGCAAAGCAATCCTGCGAAAGAAGAATAAAGTAGGGGAGATCTCACTCCCCAACTTCAAGCTCTACTATAAAGCCATAGTAATCAAGACAATTTGGTACTGGCACAAGAGCAGAGCCACAGACCAATGGAACAGACTAGAGAATCCAGACATTAACCCAGACATATATGGTCAATTAATATTTGATAAAGGAGCCATGGACATACAATGGGGAAATGACAGTCTCTTCAACAGGTGGTGCTGGCAAAACTGGACAGCTACATGTAGGAGAATGAAACTGGACCATTGTCTAACCCCATACACAAAAGCAAATGCAAAATGGTTCAAGGACCTGAATGTAAGTCATGAAACCGTAAAACTCTTTGAAATAAACACAGGCAAAAACCTCTTAGACATAAACATGATTGACCTCTTCTTGAACATATCTCCCCGGGCAAGGAAAACAAAAGGGAAAATGAACAAGTGAGACTATATTAAGCTGAAAACTTCTGTACAGCAAAAGACACCATCAATAGAACAAAAAGGTACCCTACAGTATGGGAGAATATATTTGTAAATGACAGATCCGATAAAGGCTTGACGTCCAAAATATATAAAGAGCTCACCCATCTCAGCAAACAAAATACAAATAATCCAATTACAAATGGGCAGAGGAACTGAACAGACAGTTCTCCAAAAAAGAAATACAGATGGCCAACAGACACATGAAAAGACGCTCCACATTACTAATTATGAGAGAAATGGAAATTAAAACCACAATGAGGTATCACCTCACACCAGTAAGGATGGCTACCATCCAAAAGACATACAACAACAAATGTTGGCGAGGTTGTGGAGAAAGGGGAACCCTCCTACACTGCTGGTGGGAATGTAAACTAGTTCAACCATTGTGGAAAGCAGTATGGAAGTTCCTCTAAATGCTCAAAATAGACTTACCATTTGACCCAGGAATTCCACTCCTAGGTATATACCCTAGGAATGCAGCACTCAAGTTTGAAAAAGACAGATGCACCCCTATGTTTATCGCAGCACTATTTACAATAGCCAAGAATTAGCAGCAACCTAAGTGTCCATCAGTAGATGAATGGATAAAGAAGATGTGGTACATATACACAATGGAATATTACTCAGCCATAAGGAGAAAACAAATCCTAGCATTTGCAACAACATGGTTGGAGCTAGAGTGTATTATGCTCAGTGAAATAAGCCAAGCAGAGAAAGAGAAATATCAAAAGATTTCACTCATCTGTGGAGTATAAGAACAAAGGAAAAACTGAAGGAACAAAACAGCAGCAGAATCACAGAACCCAAGAATGGACTAACAGGTACCAAAGGAAAAGGGACAGGGTAGGTTGGGTGGGTAGGGAGGGATAAGGGGAGGGAAGAAGAAAGGGGGTATTATGATTAGCATGCATAATGGGGGGGTGGGAGAAAGGGGTGGGCTGTACAACACAGAGAAGACAAGTAGTGATTCTACAACATTTTGCTATGCTGATGGACAGTGACTGTAAAGGGGTTTGTGGGGGGACCTGGTATAAGGGAGAGCCTAGTAAACGTAATATTCTTCATGTAATTGTAGGTTAATGATAACAAAAAAAAAGAAAGAAAGAAAAGGGGGATTACTCCCTGATAGCATAAAACTAACTGTAAATCAACGATTAATGCATGCTTTAAATATCCTTAATTTTGATCATTTAAAGGGTGTCAGATGATCAGCTATGGAAGTACATTTTTCTGATAATATTCCTTTCTCTTAAAAAAAAAAGCAGTTCCTGTGTGGTGATCTATAATAAGTTCTTCACAATGATATAAATGGCATATCAAAGTGTGGGCAAAGGGTTTGTTTGTGTTTATACAGAGGATCAAAGCCTAATTTGGCTACCCAGAAAACAAATTAAGATACAATATGAAGAACTTCCAACATGAACATTCTCTGGAAGATTAATTCCAGAAGATGTTCATCAAAAATCTTCAGCAAAGATCCTGGCACTGTTGCAGTTGTAGCTGCATTCATCCCACCGGTTCCTGGACTTTCCATTGGAATGAAGAAGGAGATATCTAAGCTGGCCTGGGCATACAGTAAAACAACAAATTTGACTGGATCTATACTGTCAGAACTCCACCAAGAATTAGGAGAAGTGCAAGTTGCAGCTCTCCAAAATCTTGCAACTACAGACTCTCTACTGTTAAAAGAACATATGGGATGTGAACAGTTCCCAGGAATGTGTTGTTTTAATTTGTCTGATTTTTCTGAAACTATTCAAATTCAGTTAGACAATATCCATCATATCATTGATAAGTTTTCACAAATGCCTAGGGTGCCCAACTGTTTATCTTGGTTTCACTGGAGATGGCTGGTAATTGTAGGTCTGCTTTGGTTATGTAGCTGTATTCCTATTATATTAATGTGTGTGCGCAATTAAATTAGTAGTTTAAAACCTATACATGCTTATGTTACTCTGCAAGAAGATATGTGAAAGAAATAATCAATCTCCCCATGTTTTCTTCCGTCTGCTACCTCTATAGCTTTTCTCCTTCCTTCCTAATTACAATCCTTAAGTAGAATTTGTGCCTCATAACGAAATTACCGAGTATCATAATTCTTCCAAGTGGTAAAGATACCTCAAGACAAATGCTGGGCATAAAAGCCACAGGGCATAAATATGCAAAGAAGTAAAAAGCTAACCTTTTCAAACAATATTGCTTCTGTCTCGCTTACCAACTTTACATTTCCCTGTATGGCCCCAGAAGATGACTGGTTAGCCAGAGATGGGTAAGATTCCTCAAGGGAGGAACAACCTAAGACAGGCACAGTTGCAGAGGGGCCATCAGGTGAGAAATTGTGGATCAACAGAGGTGAGGCTTAAAACCTCACCCCCCCTGTTTTGAGAGAAATCTTCTGCATCCGTGGATGTTTTGTTGCACTTGTCTAGCTTGGATTAATACTTTGTCTATAGGCACATACCTGATCATCTACATTTGCCCTCTTGCAGCACTAAACAATGTTTTCTACCTTTATCTTGCATCTACCTATCACTTCAGCATTTTATTAAAAATTAATAATAATAATAAGGGAGAAATGTGGGATTCATATATAAATCAAGTATAAAAATCAAATGAATATGCATATTTGACCTGATTGTTTATAGTTCATAATGCGTGATCAAAACCAAAAGTTTCTGTGATGACTGTTGATCATGTAAGAACTTATTCACTATGTAAGAATTTATTCACCATGTAAGAACTTGTTTGTTATGCTTCAGAAGATTGGAGACTGTTCAGAATTAGGCTTGGGGTTGATTAATGATTGTGCATTGAGCCCCTATACAGAATTTTATTGTTGTTAACAACCATTTGATCAATAAATATGAGAGATGCCCTCTAAAAAAAATTTCTATTATGATTCCCACTTAAGTTTTCCATTCATCTTACAGTTATTGCCTTGCCTTGGTATTGGTGTCTTTGGGGGAGTTAAAAATTGGTTTCCTGACTCTGTGATTTCTGTTTCATAATGTTGTACCAACTCTTTCTACCAGGAGTTACAAAGGCATAGACTAGATGTGGTTTGGGTATGTTTATTTTTGCGCATCTAACACCGTATTGTGATTTGGTTGAAATATGGTTGTCATAGCAATTCATAAAGTATGGCACTGGCTGCTGTCATATTATACACAGTTGCATGGCTTTACAGCACAGTGCATTGCATACATCTGCTTGTCTTTCTATAAGTATGATCTGTCCCCAATGTTTTTAATTGGACTGCATAAGCCTTATTGAAGGCCGCCGTCCAAAAATTTGCATTACTGAGGTCAAAATGAAGGTTGGATAACTGTACAATTAGATACAATTATACCCATATTCTCTCATCTTTCCTGATGCAAAACTGCCATTGAATACAATGGGAATTTCGAGTTACGTTGATGAGAGAATTTGAAATTTGTTTCGGTTTTATAGGTAAATTTTAAAAGGGTTAATAGAAATACCCCTTTGGGGGATCATGGGAAGATGGCGGCATGAGTAGTTCAGAGGAAATCTGCTCCCCAAAACATATATATTTATGAAAGTACAATAAATACAACTATTCCTAAAAGAGACATCAGTGGATGCAGTACAATAGCCAGGATACATCTACATCTGTGAGAACTCAGCATTACATGAAGGGGATGAGATACAAGCTGTGGCCAGGTGGGACCCGAACGCTCCCCCACCCCAAAACCCAGTGGGAAGAAAGGAATCGGAAAGGGGAGGGAGTGAATTCCCAGGACTGCTAATCAACCAGCTCTAGAAATCTGCACCCGGAACACAGACACAAGGTGCACGGGGTGCTGGATATTAGAGAAATAGAAAAGCAAAACCTATGGGCAGGTCCCCACAACCGGCACCCCTGAGACAAAAGAAAAGTGAGTGCTTTCTACAAGTCTTAAAGAGACAGAGACCCCATAGCTGGACGAAGTTGTCCCGGCAGCTGGGAATACCGGGGAGAATTAGGCGCCCTCAATGGAGGCAGTGCAGCTCTGAAGGCCCTCATGGCACTAAGCAGCCTGCCAGTCATTCCTCCAACTGGCACAGAGCCTGACACACAGGCCCAGTAGCGGAAGAGTGGCAGAGCGCAACAGGGATGGCAGCGCTGGAAAGACCGACAGCAGATCCGTGCACCACAGGAGAGGCTTGTTCTAGGCTGCAGAGGTGCGACCGAACAGCCCAGGCATGGCTCGTGTGCACCAGTGGCAGTGAAGCCAGAGGAGCCCGGTAGAAGCCTGCGTGGAAGAGCCCTGTGCACACCTGCAGTGGAGCCGGAGGGAGCAGGCGTGCTCCCTGCAGCTGACCAGAATCCAGCCCAGAATCCTGCCTGGGCCAGACTCAAAGGCTGCTGCTGCCACACAGCTGCCCGTCAGGGTCACCGCTAGCACATAGGAGTGCACCTGGCATGCCTGCCACTCCCTGAAGGGCTCCACGCTGCTCTGATGGACACCCTTCCCACAGCAGCTTAGGGGACTAACCTGGTGGCTGTTCCAGGAGTGCTGGTAACTGTCACAGGCAGCGCAGAAGGGAAAGGCGTTCAGCAATCAGGAAAGGACTTTCTTCTCCCAGCTGACACACCTGCAACCTGCGTACAGCCACTGCTATCACCATGAAAAGGCAAAAAAATCTGGTCCAGTCCAAGACAGTTACACCTGAGAAAGGATCTGCAGACGCAGACCTAACCAGTCTCCCTGAAAAAGAATTCAAAATAAAAATCATAAACATGCTGACAGAGCTGCAGAGAAATATGCAAGAGCTAAGGGATGAAGTCGGGAGGGAGATTACAGATGTATGGAGTGAGATTACAGATGTCTGGAGGGAGATTACAGAAGTGAAACAAACTCTGGAAGGATTTATAAGCAGAATGGATAAGATGCAAGAGGCCACTGATGGAATAGAAACCAGAGAACAGGAACACATAGAAGGTGATGCAGAGAGAGATAAAAGGATCTCCAGGAGTGAAACAATATTAAGAAAATTGTGTGACCAATAAAAAAGAAACAATATCTTCATTTAAGGGGTACCAGAGGAAGAAGAGATAGAAAAACAGATAGAAAGGGTCTTAGAAGAAATAATTGCTCAGAACGTCCCCAAACTGGGGGAGGAAATATTTGCTCAGACTACAGAGGCACACAGAATTCCGAGAGACAGGATCCAAAGAGGACAACACAAAGACACATAATAATCAAAATGGTAAAGATCAAGGACAAGGACAGAGTATTGAAGGCAGCCAGAGAGAAAAAAAAGGTTACCTACAAAGGAAAACCCATCAGGCTATCATCAGACTTCTCAACAGAAACCCTACAGGCCAGAAGAGAATGGCATGATATACTTAATGCAATGAAACAGAAGGGCCTCGAAACAAGACTACTGTATCCAGCACGAATATCATTTAAATATGAAGGAGGGATTAAACAATTCCCAGACAAGCAAAAGTTGAGGGAATTTTCCTCCCACAAACCACCACTACTGGGCATCCTACAGGGACTGCTCTAGATGGGATCACTCCTAAAAAGAGCACAGAACAAAACACCCAACATATGAAGAAGGGAGGAGGAGGAATAAGAAGGGAGAGAAATAAAGAATCATCAGACCGCATTTACAATAGCTCAACAAGAGAGTTAAGTTAGACAGTAAGATAGTAAAGAAGCTATCCCTGAACCTTTGGTAACCACAAACTTAAAGCCTGCAATGGCAATAAGTTCATTCCTTTCAATAATCACCCTAAATGTAAATGGACTGAATGCACCAATCAAAAGACACAGAGTAACAGAATGGATAAAAAAGCAAGATCCATCCATATGCTGCTTACAAGAGACTCACCTCAACCCCAAAGACATGCACAGACTTAAAGTCAAGGGATAGAAAAAGATATTTCATGCAAACAACAGAGAGAAGAAAGCAGGTGTTGCAATTCTGGTATCAGACAAAACAGACTTTAAAATAAAGAAAGTAACAAAAGACAAAGAAGGACATTACATAATGATAGAGGGCTCAGTCCATGAAGAGGATATAACCATTATAAATATATATGCACCCAATACACGAGCACAAACATACCTGAAACAAATACTAACAGAACTAAAGGAGGAAATAGAATGCAATGCATTCATTTGGGGAGACTTTAACACACCACTCACTCCAAATGACAGATCCACCAGACAGAAATTAAGTAAGGACACGGAGGCACTGAACAACACGTTAGAACAGATGGACATAATAGACATCTATATAACTCTACATCCAAAAGCAACAGGATACACATTCTTCTCACGTGCACATGGACCATTCTTCAAAATAGACCACATACGAGGCCACATAAAGAACCTCAGTAAATTCCAAAAGAATGAAATCCTACCAGCCAAATTTCTGACCACAAAGGTATAAAACTAGAAATAAATTGTACAAAGAAAGCAAAAAGGCTCACAAACAAATGGAGGCTTAACAACATGCTCCTAAATAATCAATGGATCAATGATCAAATTAAAATGGAGATCCAGCAATATATGGAAACAAATGACAACAACAACACAAAGCCCAAACTTCCGTGGGACACAGCAAAAGCATTCTTAAGAGGAAAGTATATAGCAATGAAGGCATATCTAAAGAAGGAAGAACAATCCCAAATGAATAGACTAATGTCACAATTATCGAAATTGGAAAAAGAAGAACAAATGAGGCCTAAAGTCAGCAGAAGGAGGGACATCATAAAGATCAGAGAAGAAATAAATAAAATTGCAAAGAATAAAACAATAGAAAATATCAATGAAACCAAGAGCTAGTTCTTTGAGAAAATAAACAAAATAGATAAGCCTCTAGCCAGACTTATTAAGAGAAAGAGAGTCAACACACATCAACAGGATCAGAAACGAGAAAGGAAACATCACGATGGACCCCACAGAAATACAAAGAATTATTAGAGAATACTATGAAAACCTATACGTTAGCAAGCTGGAAAACTTAGGAGAAGTGGACAACTTCCTAGAAAAATAGAACCTTCCAAGATTGACCCAGAAAGAAACAGAAAATCAAAACAGACCAATTACCAGCAACAAAATTGAATCTGTAATCAAAAAACTACCCAAGAACAAAACCCCAGGCCAGATGGATTTACCTCGGAATTTTATCAGACATACAGAGAAGACATAACACCCATTCTCCTTAACGTTTTCAAAAAATAGAAGAGGAGGGAATACTCCCAAACTCATTCTATGAGGCCAACATCACCCTAATACCAAAACCAGGCAAAGACCCCACCAAAAAAGAAAACTTCAGACATATATCCCTGATAAACATAGATTCAAATTACTCAACAAAATATTAGCAAACCGAATTCAAAAATACATCAAGAGGATCACACACCATGACCAAGTGGGATTCATCCCATGGATGCAAGGATGGTACAACATTTGAAAATTCATCAACATCATCCACCACATGAACAAAAAGTAAGACAAAAAATCACAGGATCATCTCCATAGATGCTGAAAAAGCTTTCTATAAAATTCACAATCCATTCATGATATAAACTCCCAACAAAATGGGCATAGAGGGCAAGTACCTCAACATAAAAAAGGCCATATATGATAAACTAACATCTAACATCATACTGAACAGCAAGAGGCTGAAACCTTTTCTTCTGAGATCCAGAACAAGACAGGGATGCCCACTCTCCCCACTGTTATTCAACGTTGTACTGGAGGTCCCAAGCATGGCAATCAGACAAAACAAAGAAATACAAGGAATACAGATTGGTAAAGAATAAATCAAACTGTCACTATTTGCAGATGACATGATATTGTACATAAAAAACCGTAAAGACTCCACTGCAAAACGACTAGGACTAATTCCAGAATTCAGAAATGTTGCAGGATACAAAATTAACACACAGAAATCTGTAGCTTTCCTATACACTAACAATGAACTAATACAAAGAGAAATGAGGAAAACAAAACCATTCACAATAACATCAAAAAGAATAAAATACCTAGGAATAAACCTAACCAAGTAAGTGAAAGCCCTATACCCTGAAAACGATAAGACACTCTAAAGAGAAATTAAAGACGTCACTAACAAATGGAAACTCATCCCATGCTCCTGGCTAGGAAGAATTAATATAATCAAAATGGCCATCCTGCCCAAAGCAATATACAGATTCGATGCATTCCCTATAAAATTACCAACAGCATTCTTCAATGAACTGGAACAAATAAATTAAAAAATTCATATGGAACCATCAAAGACCCGAATAGCCAAAGCAATCCTGAGAAGGAAGAATAAAGTGGAGGGGGGGACTCGCTCCCCAACTTCAAGCTCTACTACAAAGCCACAGTAATCAAGAAAATTTGGTTCTGGCACAAGAACAGAGCTACAGATCAGTGAAACAGAATAGAGACTGCAGATATTAACCCACACATATATGGCCAATTAATATACGATAAAAGGAGCCATGGACATATAATGGGGAAATGACAGACTCTTCAAAAGATGGTGCTGGCAAAGCTCAACAGCTATATGTAAGAGAATGAAATTGGATCACTGTCTAACCCCATACACAAATGTAAACTCCAAATGGATCAAAGACCTGAATGTAAGTCATGAAACCATAAAACTCTTGGAAAAAAACATAGGCAAAAATCTCACGGACTTAAACATGAGTGACTTCATCATGAACATATCTCCCCAGGCAAGGGAAACAAAGGCAAAAATTAACAAGTGGGACTATATCAAGCTAAAACGCTTCTGTACAGCAAGGGACACCATCAATAGAACAAAAAGGTATCCTACAGTATGGGACAACATATTCATAAATTACAGATCCGTTAAAGGGTTGACATCCAAAATATATAAAGAGCTCACACACCTCAACAAACAAAAAGCAAATAATCCAGTTAAAAAATGGACAGAGGATCTGAATAGACAGTTCTCTAAAGAAGAAATCCAGATGGCCAACAGGTACATGGAAAGATGCTCCACATCGCTAATCATCAGAGAAATGCAAATTAAAACCACAATGAGATATCACCTCACACCAGTAAGGATCGCCATCATTGAAAAGACAAACAACAACAAATGTTGGCGAGGTTGTGGAGAAAGGGGAGCCCTCCTACACTGCTGGTGGGAATGTAAACTAGTTCAACCATTGTGGAAAGCAGTATGGAGGTTCCTCAGAATGCTCAAAATAGAAATACCATTTGACCCAGGAATTCCACTTCTAGGAATTTACCCCACGAATGCAGCACTCCAGTTTGAAAATTATAGATGCACCCCTGTTTATCGCTGCACTGTTTATAATAGCCAAGATATGGAAGCAACCTAAATGTCCATCAGTAGATGAATGGATAAAGAAGATGTAGTACATATACACAATGGAATATTATGCAGCCATAAGAAAAAAAACAGATCCTACCATTTGCAACCACATGGATGGAGCTAGAGGGTATTATGCTCAGTGAAATAAGCCAGGCAGAGACGGACAAGTACCAAATGATTTCACTCATATGTGGAGTATAAGAATAAAGGAAAACTAAAGGAACAGAACAGCAGCAGAATCACAGAACCCAAGAATGGACTAATAGTTACCAAAGGGAAAGGGACTGGGGACGATGGGTGGGAAGGGAGGGATAAGGGTGGGGAAAAAGAAAGAGGGCATTACAATTAGCATGTATCGTGTGTGTGTGGCACGGAAAGGGCTGTGCAACACAGAGATGACAAGTAGTCATTTTACAGCATCTTACTATGCAGATGGACAGTGACTGTGAAGGGGTATGTTGTGGGGACTTGGTGAAGGGGGGAACCTAGTAAACATAATGTTCTTTCTGTAATTGTAGATTAGTGATACCAAAGAAAAAAGAAATACCCATTTGGGGGTACAAAAAGATTGATTAGATGTTACAACTTTGATTTTTAAATTTTGAAGTGAAATGAGATGATCAAACTAAGCTGGTGCTGGTGCTTATCTTATTTTCATACTGTGCCTTCAAGATGCCCTTAAGGCCGATGGTGCAGTTTTTATGGCTTTAAATAGTGTATCAAGTGGCAGACATCAGTAAACAGCAGTGTTCCATTTCACTGGTATTGGTATATGAACCACAGCTAGCTTAAACCGAACTGGTGTAAAAGCTTTAAAAAAAGAACCTTTCTAATTTGTTGGTGGCTTACTGAATTTATAAAATGGCAGTGTACATGAAATTTAAAAAAAACTCATTCTAAAACCATAAAGGGAAGTGATTATAAATAAATTTCTGCCTGATCTAAAAATCCAAGAGCCATACAACCTTTAATTTAGTATATATTTGTGGTTTTTCTAATAGCAGGTGTAAGGTAACTGACCTGTTCCAGCCAACCATTATTCTTTTTGTTCTGCCAGCTTTTGAAGGAGCATCACAACTGACCATAAGTAAATCTTGTATGCTTCTGTTTACACTGTCTCCGTATTCATTGCTTTACCATTATCCTTTTGATTGTTCCTGTATTTGCTTTCTAAAGCTGAACTGAAACATGCACAGACTGGCCATTCTTGTCTTATATTTAGTATTTACTGTGACTTGTCTATAAATGCTAAACATGATATACTGCGTTTTGTTTTGTTCTCTATTTGAAAATCAAAGTATTAACTATGGTTATTTTCCTAATTTTATCTGACCTAATAGGAACTGGAGAGAAGGAGACAACATACAATGTTTATGAAAGCTATGGAAGCTCGAAAAAGGAAGAAGTCAGTGTATATTTCTAGGAAAATATTTAACCTGTCATAAATTAACATTTTCTTCCTCAAGCAGTGGCTCTTCAAAATATAAATTTTTCAGAGTGTGGGTTTGTCATGATTTACTGGCTTTGATAAGCAAGCCAAAGGTTAGAAATAATAACTGTTAGAATATAAAAGATATAGGAAGGATTCCAAAGTAAATGTTAATTTTTTAGATGAAATTTTAATCATGTTTTTTGAATGTAGTGAATGGCATTCATTTAGCTAAAAGTACCTGTTTATTACCATAACCAGAGTTACAGCATGCCTAGAAAAGTCCTTTGTGCCCTGATTCAAATGATATATCCAATAAGGATCTAACATCCCAAATACATAAAGAACTCATAAGCCTCAGAACCAAAAAAATACAAATAACCCAGTTAAAAAGTGGGCAGAGTATCTGAATAGACATTTGTCCAAAGAAGAAATACAAATGGCCAACAGATGTATAAAAGGATGCTTCATATCACTAATCATCAGGTAAATTCAAAACAAAACCACAGTGAGATATCACCTGACACCAGTCAGAATGGCCACTATCCAAAAGACAAGAAATAACAAGTAGTGACAAGGATGCTGAGAAAAAGGAAACCCACTACACCATTGGTGGGTGTGTAAACTGGGGCAGCCACTGTAGAAAGCAGTATGAAGGGTCCTCAAAAAACTAAAAAGAGAAATACCATACAATCCACTTCTAGGAATTTACCTGAAGAAAACAAAATCTCTGATTCAAAAAGATATATGCATCCCAGTGTTTTACTGCCACATTATTTACAATAGCCAAGATACGGAAGCAACTAAAGTGTCCATTAATTAATGAACACATAAAGAAGTGGTACATATATGCAATTGAATATTATTCAGCCATAAAAAAGAAAGAAATCCTGCCATTTGTGACACCATGGATGGATCTAGAGGGTATGACATGCAGTGAAATAAGCCAGGTGAAGAAAGACAAACGCCATATGATTTCACTTATTTGTGGAGTATAAAAACAAAGCAATACAGAAGGAACAAAATAGCAGTACTCACAGACGTAGAGAAGTGACTCATGTTTACCAGAGAGGTGGGGTTAGACGGGTTGGGAGGGGGAAGAGGAGGAGGATAAAGGAGCACAATAATTCTCCATTGCAATATAAGATGATCACAGGGATAGTAGTAAAGCATAGAGAATATAGTCAGTGATTCTGTAACATCTTTCTACATCAATAGATAGTAGCCGAACTAGAGAGGGTGAGGATTTAATAATAAGAGTAACTGTTGAACCACTGTGTTGTACATTTGAAACCAATATAAGATTGTGTATCTTATATTGTGTATAGTACCTGTAGCACTACGTCCAGACGTGCTAGGATTAAGTAGAAGGGGAGACCAAAGAGAATAGTAAGAATAAGACCATCTGAGGGAGTAAGTGCCCAGTTTGAGAGGTATGCAAAAGACCCAAAAGGTAAGACCTCCTCCACTCGTTTTTTGTATGTGACCATGTGGCCTGGGAGGAAAGTGGGGAAAAACTGCTGAAGAGAGGCGTGAGAGACCTGGTTTGAGTAGAAGGTAGCAGCTGCAGGTTAAATGAAGATAATTAAAATTGTCTCTAAAGAACCCATCAAAGCCCAAGAGTCCCTCTCTTGGGAAAAGCATATGACCCTTTGCTGGAAAGAGTGAATCAGGCACAGTGCTTCCATTAACACCTGGAAAGGTCTATGAGAAACCAACACAGCTCTCTGCCTCTCCTGGCCTCTTTGTCTTCAGAAAAAAGGCATGAACAGTATACAGAAAACTCATTCTTCAATCTGAAGTACTTAAAACTATAAACCAAGTAGCAGATAGAGTGATAAGGGAACTAAAGGAAAATTACCCCACCTGTATTGGAGCAGTACAAGTACTTAATAGGGCTGTGAACATCAGGCATAAGTAATCATAACTGTCAAACCAACCATGCAAAATATTACAGCAAAAAAAGTAAATATGTGCATATATACATAAAGTATAACTTAAGAACTGAATTCCTTGCTTTCATTCCTATTTTCCTCAGCTTTCCCTGTGCATTCTCTATAGAGCAGCAAGGGTGATTCATGGACCTTGCTGTTCTTCTATCAAATACTCAAAAGGTTCAGTCATAACAAATGTTAACTTGTCAAAAGGGTCTTCCCAGAACACCTGATTTTGCCTTTTCTTATGACCTACCTCCCGAACTCCATTCCATCATTTTACTCATATATTCCTTGTTTATGGTCTATCTCTTCCCAGAATGAAAGATCTATAAGGCAGGAATCTTGTCTGTCTTATCTACCATGGTATCACCAGTGTCCTGATTAGAGCTTAGTATATAATAGGTGCTTAGAAAATTAGAGGTGAGTGAAAGTATGAATGAATGTGCTAAAGTGGCAAAGTGCGAAGAAAACAAAATCATGGCCCAGCCGCACTCACGCAAGTGGCGCTGTCCTGTGGCACAGTTCTGCACCCTCCGAACTTGTGCTCCGGCAGCCCCGCTGCTCCTGCTGGCGGAGGCTGCGGCCACCAGGACTGAAGACCATGGCAGGGAAGAGGCAGCTGTTTGTAGAAATGCGTGCTCAGAATTTTGATGGGATATGACTGTTAACTTACAGAACAGCTTGAAAATTAAACCATTACTTCAAAAACAATGCAACTTCCATCTTGTTGATACCTGGAACATGATTGAATCCTTTGAGACAATGGTCTGAATATACTGGACCATATCACTGAGATCAGTGTGACCTGCCTTGAAACGGTCATCTCATCCATCTACTAGGAGATGAACAAGTGCCTGCCTTCTACTCACTATACTAATTTTAAAGGGTCATTGATACATCATCATAGTTCATAAATATTTTCCTAAGTCTAAGAAAGAATAGTCTTTAGCCTAGTGAATAAAAAAGGCTTATTGCCTAGTATAATTCAAATAATAGTATGAAGTATATCTGCTTTCATTATTGGAATTTTGGACTGGAAATTTAGACTAAGCACCATGAAAAGTAACTCTAATATCCTGTTTCATTTATACAAAATCTCAAACCATACCAGTCACAAATATATAAGCACTTTACACATAATAACCAGATAATCAACCATAGTAACTGTAAAAGAGTCTTTTGAATGCCTCCCCAAGGATCAATATACTACAAAGGTTGTTAAATATGCATCTATCACAGAATGACTGTGTCAGCACTTCAGGAGGCAAAACCTTAAAATAGAAGAGAGTAGGTCAGATTTCAGAAGTCATCTAATAAATAATTGGAAAGCAGAAAAAATGTATAACCCCTCCCAATGATACAAGTCATGAGAATATTTTATAATCCTATATTTATATGAATTAGTGAAGAATAAAAATAAATGTAGGATTTTACATATACATTTTGGTTTAAACAATCCCATTTTTCAGTTGAAGACAATGTACATATGCGACATGCTTGTATATTATACTAACACAATGTATTTATAATGTACTCAATCTCAGTTTTAAAGTTCAGTTGCCTTTAAAAACAAATGTGATTTTATATTAACTATACAATAAATTTTAAATATGTAACAGTTCATTTTGGAAAGAATTGTTACCAATTTAGGGTACTCAAGTATTTGATTCAACATGTTTAATAATTGTGATTTTAATTTAGAAGACATTTATGCAACAGTAGCTCTTCTATAAAGATTTTAAAGATATTTAATCTAAAGTAAGTATAGATTTTTGAGTATTACATTGGTGGATTTTTCAGAAAATATGACTGGAATATTATTAAATATACCTATAAAGTAAAACTTTTATTAAAATGTGAAATATAAGGGTTTCTTCAATCATAGTTTTTTCATTTGTTAATTTTCACAATATTTTAATGTAATAGTAGGCCTTTATAAAAATGTTATCATGATTGTTTTACCCATACTCAGCATCATTTTTACTCTCTATACTTGTCTCCTATAAATGGCTTATATTATTAATCTTATTTATACTTGCATTCTTCCTGCAACCTGAGGTAAATCCTTGTCCCTTAAATTTTATTTATATCTTTGAAATTTAAGTACAAATTCCTGTCAAAAGAAATGTATTCTCCTAATTATGCCCAGAAAAAACACCTAAGAGACCCAGTAAAATCGTAAAATGCAAAAAAATACAGGCACCTTTGCAACAAGGTCTCTTAAAAATGGCCTGTTTTGTAATCTCATATAAGTTGTAAAACTTTACAGTAACAGGTCATTCTACTATATTCTTGTTTGGTTTTTAAACTTTCATAATTCTAAAATACAGTGAGTTTAGTTCATATATTCATTATTGTACTGTAGATTTCTGGAAATACTTCCATTTTTGCTTTTAGAGTCCCTAAAATAAACCTTTTATGGGAATAGAAAACTAGTTTTTAAATTTTCACCCTGTGTATTTGGGGCTGTTTCATATAATCTAAATTTAAAGCATTGGCTATCAAAAGATGTTCCAACTTTGAAATCAAATTCAAATGACTTCTTAACTAAGAAAAAGTAATATTTTATACAGAAAATTCCATTACTATAATTAAGATGATATCAAGGCATATTATTACAAATGATTTACGTTTCAAAAATCCAAATTTATTTCAAGAATTTCTACCTCTAGAAACTATGGGGGAGGTGAGGTGAATGCCAAAAAAATGGGAGGAGGCATACTTATTTGCTTGTAATTATTTACAGTCAATCTAAAAATAAAAATAGTCAAGAGCTATATTTTGTAGTCATTTGAGGGAAATATAAGTTATTGCCCTAAAATTAACCAATATTAATTTAAAATGTCTCAACATTCTGTTTATATCATGATTGGTTTAATTAGTTTTACCTCTGGTAGGTCAAAGGCCTATTGTGAACTAACCTTAAAAAATCAGAATGGTCCGTTATGAAATCTTTAATATTTGACATAGCAACAAAATGTAATATAGAAATTAGATGTAGGATCAAGCATGGCAACTTAATTTGTCAAGAAAAGGTTTAAGTGAAAAGTAGGTAAATATATTGCTCTTTGAAGAAGTATACCAAGTCTGGAAGAGAGACGACTACACAGATTTCATTTTTAAATTTGGCGTAAAGTAGCACTGCACCTTTAACTTTAGTTCTGGAAAAATTCTAGGGAGTATAAAGTCTGTTTAATTTTGATACGGGGGAGGTCTATTTGCAAGCACATGAAATCATAATGCAATTAAAATGTTTAAGAAATTGTTGAAATGTTGGAGTAGATGTGAGAAATATATTTCAGATACTTAAAAATTCCTAAATATAACCTGGGTATTATTAACAAATGTGCGTATCTCTGCTTTTGGATGCAAGGTTTCTGTATAAATGAAGATTGAAAACATCAATTATGTTTGTCCATGATATAAAATATAAAAAGTAGAGAAAAGACCAGCTATTGAATATGTTCAATGACTAATAGTACAGAAGTTATGTATATTTATTTATGTGACATTTGTAGAATTAATCATAAATTCATGCTTAAATAAGTTTTTTTTTTTTAATAATTATTTTTTATTGAAGGGTAGTTGACGCACAGTATTACATTACATTAGATTCAAGTGTACAACACAGTGGTAGAACATTTATATACATAATTCTAGGTTCCAGCTATCACCCTACCAAGCTGTTACAATATCTTGACTATATTCCTTATGCTATACATTATATCCCGGTTACTTATTTATTTTACCATTGGAAGTCTGTCCTTTTTTTTTTTTTTTTTTTTTTGTGAGGGCATCTCTCATATTTATTGATCAAATGGTTGTTAACGACAATAAAATTCTGTATAGGGGAGTCAATGCTCAATGCACAATCATTAATCCACCCCAAGCCTAATTTTCGTCAGTCTCCAATCTTCTGAGGCATAACAAACAAGTTCTTACATGTAGAACAAATTCTTACATAATGAATAAGTTACATAGTGAACAGTACAAGGGGAGTCATCACAGAAACTTTCGGTTTTGCTCATGCATTATGAACTCTAAACAGTCAGTTCAAATATGAATACTCATTTGGTTTTTATACTTGATTTATATGTGGATACCACATTTCTCTCTTTATTATTATTATTTTTAATAAAATGCTGAAGTGGTAGGTAGATACAAGATAAAGGTAGAAAACATAGTTTAGTGTTGTAAGAGAGCAAATGTAGATGATCAGGTGTGTGCCTGTAGACTATGTGTTAATCCAAGCTAGACCAGGGCAATAAAACATCCACGGATGCAGAAGATTTCTCTCAGAACAGGGGTGGGTGAGGTTCTAAGCCTCACCTCTTTTGATCCCCAATTTCTCACCTGATGGCCCCCCTGCGACTGTGCCTGTCTTAGGTTGTTCCTCCCTTGAGGAATCTTACCCGTCTCTGGCTAACCAGTCATCTTCCGGGGCCATACAGGGAAATGTGAAGTTGGTAAGTGAGAGAGAAGCCTTTTTGTTTGAAATGGCTAGTTTTACTTCTTTGCATATTTATGCCCTGTGGCTTCTATGCCCAGCATTTGTCTTGAGGTATCTTTACCACTTGGAGGAGTTATGATACTCGGTAAATTTGATATGAGGCACGAATTCTATTTTAGGGTTGTAATTAGGAAGGAAGAAGAAAAGCTATAGAAGTAGCAGGCGGAAGAAAACATGGGAAGATTGATTATTTCTTTGACATATCTTCTTGTAGAGTAACTTCAGCATGAATATGTTTTAAGCTACTACTTAAATTGCGCACACACATTAACATAATAGGAGTATAGTTACATAACCAAAGCATATCTGTAATTACCAGCCATCTCCAGTGATACCAAGAAAACCATTAAGGCACCTTAGGCATTTGTGAAAACTTATCTATGATATGGTGGATATTGTCCAACTGAACTTGAACAGTCTGAGAGAAATCAGACAACTTAAAACAACCCATTCCTGGGGACTGTTCACATGCCATATGTTCTTTTCACAGTAAGTAGTCTGTAGTTGTAAGAGTTTGGAGCGCTACAATTTGCACTTCTCCAAATTCTTGGTTGAGTTCCAACAGTATAGATCCAGTCAAATTTGTTGTTTTACTGTATGCACAGGCCAGCTTAGATATCTCCTTCCTCATTCCCATGGCACGTCCAGGAACTGGTGGGATGAGTGCATCTACAGCTGTAGCAGTGCGTGGATCTTTGTTGGGGTTTTTTGATGATCATTTTCTGGCATGAGTCTTCCAGAGAGTGCAGATGTTGGAAGTTCTTTTTCATATCGTATCTTAGTTCATTTTCGGGGTTGCCCAATTAGGCTTTGATCCTCTGTATAAACACAAACAGACCCTTTGCCTACACTTTTATATGCCCTTTATACCCTTGTGTAGAACTCGTTGGAGGTTACCACACAGGAACTGCCCGTTTTTTTTTTTTTTTTTTGCTTTATTTTTGGTATCACTAATCTACACTTACATGACGAATATTATGTTTACTAGGCTCTCCCCTATACCAGGTCCCCCCTATAAACCCCTTTACAGTCACTGTCCATCAGCATAGCAAAATGTTATAGAATCACTACTTGCCATCTCTGTGTTGTACAGCCCTCCCTTTTCTCCTAACCCCCCATGCATGTTAATCTTA
This sequence comes from Manis pentadactyla, assembly GCF_030020395.1. Taxonomy (NCBI): domain Eukaryota; kingdom Metazoa; phylum Chordata; class Mammalia; order Pholidota; family Manidae; genus Manis; species Manis pentadactyla. The sequence goes on from NW_026644764.1 coordinate 27,791, forward strand.
ATACCCCTTACTTCTCCCCCTCTTATCCCTCCCTACCCACCCATCCTCCCCAGTCCCTTTCCCTTTGGTACCTGTTAGTCCATTATTGAGTTCTGTGATTCTGCTGATGTTTTGTTCCTTCAGTTTTTCCTTTGTTCTTATATTCCACAGATAAGTGAAATCATTTGGTATTTCTCTTTCTCCACTTGGCTTGTTTCACTGAGCATAATACCCTCCAGCTCCATCCATGTTGCTGCAAATGATTGGATTTGCCCTTTTCTTATGGCTGAGTAGTATTCCATTGTGTATATGTACCAGATCTTCTTTATCCATTCATCTATTGATGAACATTTAGGTTGCTTCCAATTCTTGGCTATTGTAAATAGTGCTGAAATAAACATAGGGGTACATCTGTCTTTCTCAAACTTGATTGCTGCGTTTTTAGGGTAAATTCCTAGGAGTGCAATTCCTGGGTCAAATGGTAAGTCTGTTTTGAGTATTTTGATATACCTCCATACTGCTTTCCACAATGGTTGAACTAGTTTACATTCCCACCAGCAGTGTAGGAGGGTTCCCCTTTCTCCACAGCCTCGCCAACATTTGTTGTTTTTTGTCTTTTGGATGGCAGCCATCCTTACTGGTGTGAGGTGATACTTCATTGTAGTTTTAATTTGCATTTCTCTGATAATTAGCGATGTGGAGCATCTTTTCATGTGTCTGTTGGCCATCTGTATTTCTTTTTAGGAGAACTGTCTTTTCAGTTCCTCTGCCCATTTTTTAATTGGATTATTTGTTTTTTTTTGTTGAGGCGTGTGAGCTCCTTATATATTCTGGACGTCAAGCCTTTATCGGATGTGTCATTTTCAAATATATTCTCCCATACTGTTGGGATCCTTCTTGTTCTATTGATGGTGTCTTTTGCTGTACAGAAGCTTTTCAGCTTAATATAGTCCCACTTACTCATTTTTGCTGTTGTTTTCCTTGCCCGTGGAGATATGTTCAAGAAGAGGTCACTCATGTTTATGTCTAAGAGGTTTTCGCCTATGTTTTCTTCCAAGAGTTTAATGGTTTCATGGCTTACATTCAGGTCTTTGATCCATTTTGAGTTTACTTTTGTATATGGGGTTAGACAATGGTCCAGTTTCATTCTCCTACATGCAGCTCTCCAGTTTTGTCAGCACCACCTGTTGAAGAGACTGTCATTTCGCCATTGTATGTCCATGGCTCCTTTATCAAATATTAATTGACCATATATGTCTGGGTTAATGTCTGGATTCTCTAGTCTGTTCCATTGGTCTGTGGCTCTGCTCTTGTGCCAGTACCAAATTGTCTTGATTACTATGGCTTTATAGTAGAGCTTGAAGTTGGGGAGTGAGATCTCCCCTACTTTATTCTTCTTTCTCAGGATTGCTTTGGCTATTCGGGGTCTTTGGTGTTTCCATATGAATTTTTGAATTATTTGTTCCAGTTCATTGAAGAATGTTGCTGGTAGTTTCATAGGGATTGCATCAAATCTGTATATTGCTTTGGGCAGGATGGCCATTTTGACGATATTAATTCTTCCTAGCCACGAGCATGGGATGAGTTTCCATCTGTTAATGTCCCCTTTAATTTCTCTTAAGAGTGACTTGTAGTTTTCAGAGTATAAGTCTTTCACTTCTTTGGTTAGGTTTATTCCTAGGTATTTTTTTTTTTTTGATGCAATTGTGAATGGAGTTGTTTTCCTGATTTCTCTTTCTGTGGGTTCATTGTTAGTATATAGGAAAGCCACAGATTTCTGTGTGTTGATTTTGTATCCTGCAACATTGCTGTATTCCAATATCAGTTCTAGTAGTTTTTGGGTGGAGTCTTTAGGGTTTTTTATGTACAGTATCATGTCATCTGCAAATAGTGACAGTTTAACTTCTTCTTTACCAATCTGGATTCCTTGTATTTCTTTATTTTGTCTGATTGCCGTGGCTAGGACCTCCAGTACTATGTTAAATAACAGTGGAGAGAGTGCGCATCCCTGTCTAGTTCCCGATCTCAGAGGAAATGCTTTCAGCTTCTCGCTGTTCAATATAATGTTGGCTGTGGGTTTATCATAGATGGCCTTTATTATGTTGAGGTACTTTCCCTCTATTCCCATTTTGCTGAGAGTTTTTAACATGAATGGATGTTGAACTTTGTCAAATGCTTTTTCAGCATCTATGGAGATGATCATGTGGTTTTTGTCTTTCTTTTTGTTGATGTGGTGGATGATGTTGATGGACTTTCGAATGTTGTACCATCCTTGCATCCCTGGGATGAATCCCACTTGGTCATGGTTTATGATCCTTTTGATGTATTTTTGAATTCGGTTTGCTAATATTTTGTTGAGTATTTTTGCATCTACGTTCATCAGAGATATTGGTCTGTAGTTTTCTTTTTTGGTGGGTTCTTTGCCTGGTTTTGGTATTAGGGTGATGTTAGCTTCATAGAATGAGTTTGGGAGTATCCCCTCCTCCACTATTTTTTTGAAAACTTTAAGGAGAATGGGTATTATGTCTTCCCTGTATGTCTGATAAAATTCCGAGGTAAATCCATCTGGCCCAGGGGTATTGTTCTTTGGTAGTTTTTTGATTACCACTTCAAGTTCATTGCTGGTAATTGGTCTGTTTAGATTTTCTGTTTCTTCCTGTGTCAATCTTGGAAGGTTCTATTTTTCTAGGAAGTTGTCCATTTCTCCTAGGTTTCCCAGCTTGTTAGCATATAGGTTTTCATAGTATTCTCCAGTAATTCTTTGCATTTCCGTGGGGTCCGTCGTGATTTTTCCTTTCTCGTTTCTGATACTGTTGATTTGTGTTGACTCTCTTTTCTTCTTAATAAGTCTGGCTAGAGGCTTATCTATTTTGTTTGTTTTCTTGAAGAACCAGCTCTTGGTTTCATTGATTTTTGCTATTGTTTTATTCTTCTCAATTTTATTTATTTCTTCTCTGATCTTTATTATGTCCCTCCTTCTGCTGACCTTAGGCCTCATCTGTTCTTCTTTTTCCAATTTCAATATTTGTGACATTAGACCATTCATTTGGGATTGCTCTTCCTTTTTTAAATATGCTTGGATTGCTATATACTTTCCTCTTAAGACTGCTTTTGCTGTGTCCCACAGAAGTTGGGGCTTAGTGTTGTTGTTGTCATTTGTTTCCATATATTGCTGGATCTCCATTTTGATTTGGTCATTGATCCATTGATTATTTAGGAGCGTGTTGTTAAGCCTCCATGTGTTTGTGAGCCTCTTTGTTTTCTTTGTACAGTTTATTTCTAGTTTTATGCCTTTGTGGTCTGAAAAGTTGGTTGGTAGGATTTCAATCTTTTGGAATTTTCTGAGGCTCTTTTTGTGGCCTAGTATGTGGTCTATTCTGGAGAATGTTCCATGTGCACTTGAGAAGAATGTATATCCTGCTGCTTTTGGATGTAGAGTTCTATAGATGTCTATTAGGTCCATCTGCTCTACTGTGTTGTTCAGTGCTTCCGTGTCCTTACTTATTTTCTGCCCAGTGGATCTATCCTTTGGGGTGAGTGGTGTGTTGAAGTCTCCTAGAATGAATGCATTGCAGTCTATATCCCCCTTTAGTTCTGTTAGTATTTGTTTCACATATACTGGTGCTCCTGTGTTGGGTGCATATATATTTAGAATGGTTATATGCTCTTGTTTGACTGAGCCCTTTATCATTATGTAGTGACCTTCTTTATCTCTTGTTACTTTCTTTGTTTTGAAGTCTATTTTGTCTGATATTAGTACTGCAACCCCTGCTTTCTTCTCACTGTTGTTTGCCTGAAATATGTTTTTCCATCCCTTGACTTTTAGTCTGTACATGTGTTTGGGTTTGAGGTGAGTTTCTTGTAAGCAGCATATAGAAGGGTCTTGCTTTTTTATCCATTCTGTTACTCTGTGTCTTTTGATTGGTGCATTCAACCCATTAACATTTAGGGTGACTATTGAAAGATATGTACTTATTGCCATTGCAGGCTTTAAATTCGTGGTTACCAAAGTTTCAAGGTTAGCCTCTTTAGTATCTTACTGCCTAACTTAGCTCGCTTATTGAGCTGTTATATACACTATCTGGAGATTCTTTTCTTCTCTCCCTTCTTGTTCCTCCTCCTCGATTCTTCATATGTTGGGTGTTTTGTGCTGTGCTCTTTCTAGGAGTGCTCCCATCTAGAGCAGTCCCTGTAAGATGTTCTGTAGAGGTGGTTTGTGGAAAGCAAATTCCCTCAGCTTTTGTTTGTCTGGGAATTATTTAATCCCACCGTCATATTTGAATGATAGTCGTGCTGGATACAGTATCCTTGGTTCAAGGCCCTTCTGTTTCATTGTATTAAATATATCATGCCATTCTCTTCTGGCCTGTAGGGTTTCTGTTGAGAAATCTGACGTTAGCCTGATGGGTTTCCCTTTATAGGTGACCTTTTTCTCTCTAGCTGCCTTTAACACTCTTTCCCTGTCCTTGATCTTTGCCATTTTAATTATTATGTGTCTTGGTGTTGCCCTTCTTGGATCCTTTCTGTTGGGGTTTCTGTGTATTTCCGTGATCTGTTCGATTACTTCCTCCCCCAGTGTGGGGAAGTTTTCAGCAATTATTTCTTCTAAGATACTTTCCATCTCTTTTCCTCTCTCTTCTTCTTCTGGGACCCCTATAATACGGATATTGTTCCTTTTGGATTGGTCACACAGTTCTCTTAATATTGTTTCATTCCTGGAGATCCGTTTGTCTCTCTCTATGTCAGCTTCTATGCGTTCCTGTTCTCTGATTTAAATTCCATCAATGGCCTCTTGCATTCTATCCATTCTGCTTATAAACCCTTCCAGAGTTTGTTTCATTTCTGCAATCTCCTTTCTGGCATCTGTGATCTCCTTCCGGACTTCATCCCATTTCTCTTGCGTATTTCTCTGCATCTCTGTCAGCATGTTTATGATTCTTATTTTGAATTCTTTTTCAGGGAGACTGGTTAGGTCTGTCTCCTTCTCTGGTGTTGTCTCTGTGAACTTTGTCTGCCTGTAGCTTTGCCTTTTCATGGTGATAGGAATAGTCTGCATAACTGGGACGAGTGACGGCTGGAAGGACTTCCTTTCTTGTTGGTTTGTGGCCATCCTCTCCTGGGAGAACAGCGGCCTCTAGTGGCTTGTGCTGCGCAGCTGCGCGCAGACAGGGTTTCTGCTTCCTGCCCGGCTGCTATGGAGTTAATCTCTGCTGTTGCTGTGGGTGTGGCCTTGCTCGGGCAGCTACTCCAAAATGGTGGAGTCGCGTTGGAGCAGGAGCGGCTGGGAGGCTATTTATCTCCGTAAGGGGCCTCACTGCTCACTGCAGCCCAGGGGTTAGGGTGCCCAGAGATCCCGGATTCCCTACCTCCGGATTAAGTGACCCGCCCTGCCCCTTTAAGACTTCCAAAAAGCACCCGCCAAAACAAAACAACGCCCACCAAAAAAAAAAGAAAAAAAATTTTTTTTAATTAAAAAAAGAAAAAAAAAAGTTTTTAATTAAAAAAAAAAAAAAGGTTGTCGTTCGTTTTTCTTTATTCTGCGGTGCCAGCCTCAGGCCTCTGCTCACCGGTCTTTCTGCCCTGTTTCCCTAGTATTGGGGTCCCTATCCCTTTAAGACTTCTAAAAAGCGCTCGCCAAAACAAAACAGCAAAAAAGCAAAAAAAAATGGTCGCGCGCTTTTCTTATGCCCTCTGTCGCCCAGCCTCTAGTGCCTGCTTACTGTTCTTGCTGCCCTGTTTTCCTAGTATTGAGCGCCCTGCACTCTGGCCCAGATGGCTGGGGCTGGGTTTTCGGCAGTCTTGGGCTCCGTCTCCCTCCCGCTCTGCCTGCTCTTCTCCCTCCGGGAGCTGGGGGGGAGGGGCGCTCGGCTCCCGCGGGGCCGGGGCTTGTATCTTACCCCCTTCACGAGGCGCTGGGTTCTCTCAGGTGCGGATGTGCTCTGGATATTGTCCTGTGTCCTCTGGTCTTTATTCTAGGAAGGGTTGTCTTTGTTATATTTTCATAGATATATGTTGTTTTGGGAGGAGATTTCCGCTGCTCTACTCACGCCGCCATCTTCTGCCCCTCTTAAATAAGTTTTATATGCTAGAGCACACCAAATATGTCCATTACAGTCAGATGATAATTACTATAGTCAGAAATAAAAACAATATTTATACCAGAGGGTGAGGAATGTTGAAACGATACAGACTTGAGTGTTAGGGAAAAGGATAAAAATCACTAAAAACTGTACCTGGCAAATTGTACAGCTGGGAATTGAACAGGTGCATAAAGAACCGGGTGAATAAATTAGTTCTTCTGACCACCCTAAGTTCACAGTAGCATGAGAGACATCAACTTTAAACAAGTAACTGTCCCAGAGTGCAATGAATTCTGTTATGTGGAAGCCCAAAAAAGAAATATTAAAGTCCCTGAAGTAGTTGTGGGAAGAGTAAAAAAAAAAAGACTTATATGTGGAGGAGGAGCTATGAATTCTAAGCAGGGCGGGGATGACATACACAAGGGTACAGCCTGATGACTGAGTAGGGCCCTTGGGGTGGGGAAGATGAAGGGGCAGCAGGAGTCAGTTTTTACCTTGTATGTCCACCTGTCTCAGCTTTGTTGCTGCTTCTCCTTCTCTTTCCCCTCCATCTCCATCTTCATCATCATCATCACATCATCATCCAAGCAGTGCCTCAAACTGTCACACAGACTTTTCTCAACCCAGCTGTGTCAAATAGTGAGACTAGGGCATGGAGAATGCACTGAGAATAAGACGTGAGACAGACCTTGTATGGGGCTAAGTTGTGACTGTCTATGTGCCATTTGAAACTGGTTCTTTGAGTCATCTTACACCAGAACAACAGGATTTGTATTAGTCTTATACAGTTCTTTAAAATTCACTAAATAAATTAGTGAATACTTTGACTAAATAATAAATTAAATTAGTGAATAAGTTCACTAAATTTACTGAATTTAGAGACACCATGTTTCCCTTGAAGTATCCGTATTAGTAAACAAAAATGGATGCCTGTCGCTAAGTATTAAATATCCTACTAATTTCAAAGATTTCTTGGAAATCTCTGTTTTATCCTAAACATTAACCACACTCTTACCTTCTGTTCCATATTATAGCCAAGTTTTTTTAATTGGAAAAAGTACTGCATATCACTAGTTAAAAATGATGCCCAAGAATAAACATGCACACATGCACAGAACACACAGTTGGCTTTTAAACAATGTGACATTAAGGAAACAGAACTCTGCATACAACACCTGACTCCCCAGAAACTTAACTACTTATAATAGCTACCATTGACCGGGAAGCCACACTGATAACATAAGCAGATCATCAACCATATTTTGAATGTTATATGTATTATATACTGTATTCTCAAAATAAAGCTAGAGAAAAGAAAATGTTTTTTCAAATTGTTGCAGATCTCCAAAAATTCCGAGTGTATTTATTTTTTAAAACCTATGTATAAGTGGGGGCAGAGGCAACATGGCGGCATGAGGAGGACAGTGGGAATCTCCTCCCAAAAACATATATATATTTGAAAATACAACAAATACAACTAATCCTAAAAGAGAGACCAGAAGACACAGGAAAACAGCCAGACTACATCCACACGTGTGGGAGCCCAGCACCTGGTGAAAGGGGTAAGATACAAACCCCGGCCCGGCGGGACCTGAGCTCACCTCCCCCCAGCTCCTGGCGGGAGGGAGAGGGAGCCCAGGACTGCTTAACACTCAGCCCCAGTCACCCGCACCAGAGCGCAGACACAGTGCATGCATGGAGGGCTGGAAACTAGGGAAATAGGGCAGCAAGACCTCTGAGCAGGTTCCGTAGCTGATGCCACTGTGACAAAGAAAAGCAAGTGCTTTTTGAAAGTCTTAAAGGGACAGGGACTTAACAGCTAGATGGAAACAACACAGGTCACAGCCCAGTGGCTGGAAATTACAGGGAAAACCGGGAGCAAGAAGCCCCTGGGCAACAGCTCAGAGACCCCTCACAGAGGTAAAGAGCCAACCAGCCTCTGCCCCTGCCCCCCCATGCCGTCCATTACCCCTCTGGGCGCTGTGAAAGCAGAGAAACAGCCTAAGGCAAACCACGCCCACAGAAAGGGAGATCCAGCCGGGCAAGACACAAAGACCCAGCCTACACGTAATTACACAACACAAGCCACTAGGGGTTGCAGTTGTCCCAGTAAAGAAAGGCCAGTAGCAAGTGAAAAGTTTGGCCTTCCCAGCTGACAGTCAATAGCACCTGTCAACATGCAAAGGCAAAAAAATATGATCCAGACAAGACTAACCCAGACAGCTTCGGCATCTGCTACATCTTCCCCTGAGAAGGAACCTGGGGAGATAGATTTAACCAGTCTTCCTGAAAAAGAATTCAAAACAGAAGTCATAACCATGCTGATGAAATTGCAGAGAAACATGCAAGAACTAAGGAAGGACAATACAGAAATAAAACAAGCTCTGGAAGGACTGCAAAACAAAATGGATGAGATGCAAGAGATCATTAATGGAATACAAAACAGAGAACAGGAACACAGAGACGCTGATGCAGAGAGAGATAAAAGGATCTCGAGGAAGGAACGAATTTTAAGAGAGCTGAGTGACCAATCGAAATGGAACAATATCTGCATTATAGGGGCACCAGAAGAAGAAGAGAGAGAAAAAGGGATAGAAAGTGTGTTTGAAGAAATAATTGCTGAAAAGTTCCCCAAACTAGGGGAAGAAATGGCCTCTCAGACCACAGAGGTACACAGAACTACCATGACAAGGGATCCAAAGAGGGCAACACCAAGACACATAATAACTAAAATGGCAAAGATCAAAGACAAGGACAAAGTATTTAAGGCAGCCAGAGAGAAAAAAAGGTTACCTACAAAGGAAAACCCATCAGGCTATCATCAGACTTCCCAACAGAAGTCCTACAGGCCAGAAGAGAATGGCATTATATACTTAATGCAATGAAACAGAAGGTCCTCAAACCAAGACTACTGTATCCAGCACGAATATCATTTAAATATGAAGGAGGGATTAAACAATTCCCAGACAAGCAAAAGTTGAGGGAATTTGCCTCCCACAAACCACCTCTACGGGGCATCCTACAGGGACTGCTCTAGATGGGAGCACTCCTAAAAAGAGCACAGAACAAAACACCCAACATATGAAGAAGGGAGGAGGAGGAGTAAGAAGGGAGAGAAATAAAGAATCATCAGACAGCATTTATAATAGCTCAACAAGCGAGTTAAGTTAGACAGCAAGATAGTAAAGAAGCTAACCCTAAACCTTTGGTAACCACAAACTTAAAGCCTGCAATGTAATAAATTCATACCTTTCAATAATCCCCCTAAATGTAAATTGACTGAACGCACCAATCAAAAGACACACAGTAATAGAATGGATAAAAAAGCAAGATCCATCCATATGCTGCTTACAAGAGACTCAACTCAAACTCAAAGACATGCAAAGACTTAAAGTCAAGGGATGGAAAAATATATTTCATGCAAACAACAGAGAGAAGAAACCAGTTGTTGCAATTCTGGTATCAGACAAAACAGATTTCAAAATAAAGAAAGTATCAAAAGACAAATAAGGACATTATATAATGATAAAGGGCTCAGTCCATGAAGAGGATATAACCATTATAAATATATATGCACTCAATACAGGAGCACCAACATACCTGAAACAAATACTAACAGACCAAAAGGAGGTAATAGAATGCAATGCATTCATTTGGGGAGACTTCAACACACCACTCACTCCAAAGGACAGATCCACCAGACAGAAAATAAGTAAGGACACAGAGGAACTGTACAACACACTAGAACAGATGGACCTAATAGACATCTACAGAACTCTACATCCAGAAACAACAGAATACACATTCTTCTAAAGTGCACATGGAACATTCTCAAGAAAAGACCACATACGAAGCCACATAAAGAACCTCAGAAAATTGAAAAATTTTGAAAACCTAACAACCAACTTCTCAGACCACAAAGGCATAAAACTAGAAATAAACTGTACAAAGAAAAAAAAAAGGTTCACAAACACATGAAGGCTTAACAACACGCTCTTAAATAATCAATGGATCAATGACCAAATTAAAATGGAGATCCAGCAATATATGGAAAAAACGACAACAACAACACTAAGCCAAAACTTCTGTGGAACACAGCAAAAGCAGTCTTAACAGGAAACTATAGAAATCCAAGCATATGTAAAAGAAAGAACAATCCCAAATGAATGGTGTAATGTCATAATTATCGAAATTGGAAAAAGAAGAACAAATGAGGCCTAAGTTCAGCAGAAGGAGGGACATAACAAAAGATCAGAGAAGAAATAAATAAAATTGAAAAGAATAAAACAATAGCAAAAATCAATGAAACCAAGAGCTGGTTCTTTGAGAAAATAAACAAAATTGATAAGCCTCTAGCCAGACTTATTAAGAGGAAAAGAGTCAACACAAATCAACAGTATCAGAAACAAGAAAGGAAAAATCATGATAGACCAAACAGAAATACAAAGAATTATTAGAGAATACTATGAAAATCTATATGCTAACAAGCTGGGAAACCTAGGAGAAATGGACAACTTCCTAGAAAAATACAACCTTCCAAAACTGACCCAGAAAGAAACAGAAAATCTAAACAGACCAATTACCAGCAACAATATTGAATCGGTAATCAAAAAACTACCAAAGAACAAAATCCCCGGGCCAGATGAATTTACCTCGAAATTTTGTCAGACATACAGGGGAGACATAATACCCATTCTCCTTAAAGTTTTCCAAAAAATAGAAGAGGAGGGAATACTCCCGAAATCATTCTATGAAGCCAACATCACCCTAATAGAAAAACCAGGCAAAGACCCCACCAAAAAAGAAAACTACAGACCAATATCCCTGATGAACGTAGATGCAAAAATACTCAACAAAATATTAGCAAACCGAATTCAAAAATACATCAAAAGGATCGTACACCATGAACAAGTGGGATTTATCCCAGGGATGTAAGGATGGTACAACATTCGAAAGTCCATCAACATCACCTACCACATCAACAAAAAGAAAGACAAAAACCACATGATCATCTCCATAGATGCTAAAAAAGCATTTGACAAAGTTCAACTTCCATTCATGATAAAAACTCTCAGCAAAATGGGAATAGAGGGCAAGTACCTCAACATAATAAAGGCCATCTATGATAAACCAACTGCCAACATTACGTTGAACAGCGAGAAGCTGAAAGCATTTCCTCTGAGTTCGGGAACTAGACAGGGATGCCCACTCTCCCCACTTATTTAACATAGTGCTGGAGGTCCTAGGCATGGCAATCAGACAAAACAAAAAAATACATGGAATCCATATTGGTAAAGAAGAAAAACTGTCACTACTTGCAGATGATATGATACTGTACATAAAAAACCCTAAAGACTCCACCCCAAAACTACTAGATCTGATATTAGAATACAGCAAAGTTGCAGGATACAAAATCAACACACAGAAATCTGTGGCTTTCCTATACACAAACAATGAACCAACAGAAAGAGAAATCAGGAAAACAACACCATTCACAATTGCATAAAAAAATAAAATACCTAGGAATAAAGCTAACCAAAGAAGTGAAAGACTTATACTCTGAAAACTACAAGTCACTCTTAAGAGAAATTACAGGGGACACTAACAAATGGAAACTCATCTCATGCTCGTGGTTAGGAAGAATTAATATTGTCAAAATGGCCATCCTGCCCAAAGCAATATACACATTTGATGCAATCCCTATGGAACTACCAGTGACATTCTTCAATGAACTGGAACAAATAATTCAAAAATTCATATGGAAACACCAAAGACCCCGAATAGCCAAAGCAATCCCGAGAAAGAAGAATAAAGTAGGGGGGATCACACTCCCCAAATTCAAGCTCTACTATAAAGCCATAGTAATCAAGACAATTTGGTTCTGGCACAAGAACAGAGCGACAGACCAATGGAACAGACTAGAAAATCCAGACATTAACCCAGACATATATGGTCAATTAAAATTTGATAAAGGAGCAATGAATATACAATGGCGAAATGACAGTCTCTTCAACAGATGGTGCTGGCAAAACTGGACAGCTATATGTAGGAGAATGAAACTGGACCATTGTCTAACCCCATATACAAAAGTAAACTCAAAATGGATCAAATACCTGAATGTAAGTCATGAAACCATTAAACTCTTCGAAAAAAAAATAGGCAAAAACCTCTTAGACATAAACATGAGTGACCTCTTCTTGAACATATCTCAGCGGGCAAGGAAAACAACAGCAAAAATGAACAAGTGGGACTATATTAAACTGAAAAACTTCTGTACAGCAAAAGACACCATCAATAGAACAAAAAGGAAACCTACAGTATGGGAGAATATATTTGAAAATGACACATCCGATAAAGGCTTGACGTCCAGAATATATAAAGAGCTCACACGCCTCAACAAACAAAAAACAAATAACCCAATTAAAATATGGGCAGAGGAACTGAACAGACGGTTCTCCAAAAAAGAAATACAGATGGCCAACAGACACATGAAAAGATGCTCCACATCGCTAATTATAAGAGAAATGCAAATTAAAACTACAATGAGGTATCACCACACAACAGTAAGGATGGCTGCCATCCAAAAGACAAACAACAACAAATGTTGGTGAGGCTGTGGAGAAAGGGGAACCCTCCTACACTGCTGGTGGGAATGTAAATTAGTTCAACTATTGTGGAAAGCAGTATAGAGGTACATCAAAATGCTCAAAACCGACATACCATTGGACCCAGGAATTGCACTCCTAGGAATTTACCCTAAGAATGCAGCAATCAAGTATGAGAAAGACCAATGTACCCCTATGTTTATCGCAGCACTATTTACAATAGCCAAGAATTGGAAGCAACCTAAATGTCCATCTATAGATGAATGGATAAAGAAGATGTGGTACATATACACAATGGAATACTACTCAGCCATAAGAAAAGGGCAAATCCTACCATTTGCAGCAACATGAATGGAGCTGGAGGGTATTATGCTCAGTGAAACAAGCCAAGCAGAGAAAGAGAAATACCAAATGTCACTCATCTCTGGAGTATAAGAACAAAGGAAAAACTGAAGGAAATAAACAGCAGCACAATCACAGAACTCAAGAATGGACTAACAGGTATCAAAGGGAAAGGGACTGGGGAGGATGGGTGGGTAGGGAGGGATAAAGTGGGGGGAAGAAGAAGAGGGGTATTAAGATTACCATGCATGGGGGGTTGGGAGATAGGGGAGTGCTGTACAACACAGAGAGGCAAGTAGTGATTCTACATTTTGCTATGCTGATGGGCAGTAACTGTAAAGGGGTTTATAGGGGGGACCTTGTATAGGGGAGAGCCTAGTAAACATAATATTCGTCATGTAAGTGTAGATTAATGATACCAAAAAAAAAGGCAGTTTCTATGTGGTGACCTCCAATGAGTTCTACACAATATTATAAAGGGCATATAAAGGGGTAGGCAAAGCGTCTGTTTTTGTTTATACAGAGGATCAAAGCCTAACTGGGCTACCCCGAAAATGAACTAAGATACGATATGAAAAGAACTTCCAACTTCAGCACTCTCTGGAAGATTCATGCCAGAAGATGATCATCAAAAAACCCCAACAAAGATCCACACACTGCTACAGGTGTAGATGCACTCATCCCACCAGTTCCTGGACTTGCCATGGGAATGAAGAAGGAGATATCTAAGCTGGCCTGTGCATACAGTAAAACAACAAATTTGACTGGATCTATACTGTTGGAACTCAACTAAGAAATAGGAGAAGTGCAAATTGTAGCGCTCCAGAATCTTACAACTACAGACTATTTACTGTTAAAAGAACATATGGGATGTAAACACACCCAGGAATGGGTTGTTTTAATTTTTCTGATTTCTCTCAGACTGTTCAAGTTCAGTTGGACAATATCCACCATATCATAGATAAGTTTTCGCAAATGCCTAAGGGTCGAAACTGGTTTTCTTGGTTTCACTGGAGATGGCTGGTAATTACAGATATGCTTTGGTTATGTAAATATACTCCTATTATGTTAATGTGTGTGCGCAATTTAAGTAGTAGCTTAAAACCTATTCATGCTGAAGTTACTCTACAAGAAGATATGTCAAAGAAATAATCAATCTTCCCATGTTTTCTTCCGCCTGCTACTTCTATAGCTTTTCTTCTTCCTTCCTACTTACAACCCTTAAATAGAATTCGTGCCTCATATCAAATTTACCGAGTATCATATTTCTTCCAAGTGGTAAATATAACTCAAGACAAATTCTGGGCATAGAAGCCACAGGGCATAAATATGCAAAGAAGTAAAAAGCTAACCTTTTCAAACAATAAGGCTTCTCTCTCACTTACCTTTACATTTCCATGTATGGCCCCGGAAAATGACTGGTTAGCCAGAGACGTGTAAGATTCCTCAAGGGAGGAACAGCCTAAGACAGGCACAGTTGCAGGGGGGCCATCAGGTGAGAAATTGGGGATCAACAGAGGTGAGGCTTAGAACCTCACCCCCCCCCTGTTCTGAGAGAAATCTTCTGCATACGTGTTTTATTGCCCTTGTCTAGCTTGGATTAACACATAGTCTACAGGCACACACCTGATCATCTACATTTGCTCTCTTACAACACTAAACTATGTTTTCTACCTTTATCTTGTATCTACCTACCACTTCAGCATTTTATTAAAAATAATAATAATAAAGAGAGAAATGTGGTATCCACATGTAAATCAAGAATAAAAACCAAATGAGTATTCATATTTGAACTGACTGTTTATAGTTCATAATGCATGAGCAAAACCGAAAGTTTCTGTGATGACTGCCCTTGTACTGTTCACCACGTAACTTATTCACTATGTAAGAATTTGTTCTCCATGTAAGAACTTGTTCATTATGCTTCAGAAGTTTGGAGACTGACAAAAATTAGGCTTGGGGTGGATTAATAATTGTGCATTGAGCATTGACTCCCCTATACAGAATTTTATTGTTAACAACCATTTGATCAATAAATATCACAAAAAAAAGAAATTACACACTTCCAATTGTAAAATAAATAAGTAACCGGGATGTAATGTATAGCATAAGGAATATAGTCAAAACATTATAAAAACTTGGTGTGGTGATAGCTAGTACCTAGAATTATCATGTATATAAATGTTGAATCACTGTGATGTACACCTGAAACTAATGTAATACTGTGTGTCAACTACCCTTCAATAGAAAAAAAAATAAGTATTGAAAACAGAACATGTAAAAATTAAAAAACCTGCATATAAGTGGACCAATGCAGTTCAAGCCTGTGCTGTTCAAGGATCAACTGCACAAAAATATATACAGTCATAATACTATTTTGAAATTCAAGGAGTGACAATACTGAAAAGCAAAATAATTTACTTCTCTGCAATTCTTAGTCTGTTGCTGAACCTTCTAGGACAGTTCTGTTCATGTACACAGATCACTTTTTAAATTTTAACTAAATGTTTTTCAAACGTAATATTGGTTAAAGAGACTATGTGGACATGGTTTTCTTTTTTTTCCTATGTTTTTCTTTTATTTTAAATTTTTATTTTGGTGTCATTAATCTACTATTACATGAAGGTCATTCTGTTTACTAGGCTCCCTCTTCACCAAGTCCCCCCCACATCCCCGTTCACAATCACTGTCCATCAACATAGTAAGATACTGTAAAATCACTACTCATCTTCTCTGTGTTGCACAGCCCTCCCCGTGCCCCCTGCTACACTATACATGCTAATCGTAATGCCCCCTTTCTTTTGTTCCCGCCCTTATCCCTCCCTTCCAACCCGTCCTCCCCAGTCCCTTTCCCTTTGGTAACTATTAATCCATTCTTGGGTTCTGTGCTTCTGCTGCTGTTTTGTTCCTTCAGTTTTCTTTTGTTCTTATACTACACATATGACTGAAATCATTTGGTACTTGTCTTTCTCTGCCTGGCTTATTTCACTGAGCATAATACCCTCTAGCTCCATCCATGTTGTTGTGAATGGAAGGATCTGTTTTTTTCTTATGGCTGCATAATATTCCATTCTGTATATGTACCACATCTTCTTTATCCATTCATCTACTGATAGACATTTAGGTTGCTTCCATATTTTGGCTATTGTAAATACTGCTGTGAAAAACATAGGAGTGCATCTGTCTTTTTCAAACTGGATTGCTGCATTCTTGGGGTAAATTCCTAGAAGTGGAATTCCTGGGTCAAATGGTATTTCTATTTTGAGCATTCTGAGGAACCTCCATACTGCTTTCCACAATGTTTGAACTAATTTACATTCCCACTAGTAGTGTAGGAGGGTTCACCTTTCTCAACAACCTCGTCAACATTTGTTGTTGTTTGTCTTTTGGATGGCAGCTATCCTTACTGGTGTGAGGTGATATCTCATTGTGGTTTTAATTTGCATTTCTCTGATGACAAGTGATGTGGAGCATCTTTTCATGTGTCTGTTGGCCATCTGAATTTCTTCTTTAGAGAATGGTCTATTCAGCTCCTCTGCCATTTTTTATTTGGATTATTTGCTTCTTGTTTGTTAAGGTGTGTGAGCTCTTTATATATTTTGGATGACAACCCTTTATCGTATCTGTCATTTATGAATATATTCTCCCACACTGTAGGATAACTTTTTGTTCTATTGATGGGGTCCTTTGCTGTACAGAAGCTGTTCAGCTTGATATAGTCCCATTTGTTCTTTTTTGCATTTGTTTGCCTTGGGAGATATGTTCAAGAAGAGGTCACTCATGTTTATGTCTAAGAGATTTTTACCTATGTTTTATTTTAAGAGTTTTATGGTTTCGTGACTTACATTCAAGACTTTGATTCATTTCGAATTTACTTTTGTGTATGGGGTTAGACAGTGATCCAGTTTCATTCTCTTACATGTAGCTGTCCAGTTTTGCCAGCACCATCTGTTGAAGAGACTGTCATTTCCCCATTGTATGTCCATGGCCCCTTTATCGAATATTAGTTGACCATATATGTTTGGGTTAATCTTTGGAGCCTCTATTCTGTTCCATTGGTCTGTGGCTCTGTTCTTGTGCCAGTACCAAATTCTCTTGATTACTGTGGCTTTGTAGTAGAGCTTGAAGTTGGGCAGCGAGTTCCCCCCACTTTATTCTTCCTTCTCAGTATTGCTTTAGCTATTCGGGGTCTTTGGTGTTTCCATATGAATTTTTGAACTACTTGTTCCAGTTCATTGAAGAATTCTGTTGGTAGTTTGGTAGGGATAGTATCGAATCTGTATATTGCTTTGGGCAGGATGGCCATTTTGACGATATTAATTCTTCCTAGCCAGGAGAATGGGATGATTTTCCATTTGTTAGTGACCTGTTTAATTTCTCTTAAGAGTGTCTTGCAATTTTCAGGGTATAGGTCTTTCACTTCCTTGGTTAGGTTTATTCCTTGGTATTTTATTCTTTTTGATGCTATTGTGAATGGAATTGTATTCCTGATTTCTCTTTCTATTAGTTTATTGTTAGTGTATAGGAAAGCCAAAAATTTCTGTGTTAATTTTGTATCCTGCAACTTTGCTGAATTCTTATATTAGCTGTAGTAGTTTTGGAGTGGAGTCTAGGGTTTTTCATGTACAATAGCATGTCGTCTCCACATAGTGACAGTTTGATTTCTTCTTTACCAATCTGGATTCTTGTATTTCTTTGTTTTGTCTAATTGCCGTGGCTAGGACCTCCAGTACTATGTTGAATAACAGTGGGGAGAGTGGGCATTCCTGTCTTGTTTCCGATCGCAGAGGAAAAGTTTTCAGCCTCTCGCTGTTCAGTATGATGTTAGCTGTGGGTTTATCATATATGGCCTTTATTATGTCGAGGTACTTGCCCTCTATGCCCATTTTGTTGAGAGTTTTTATCATGAATGGAGGTTGAATTTTGTCAAACGCTTTTTCAGCATCTATGAAGATAATCATGTGGTTTTTGTCTTTTTTTGTTGATGTGGTGGATGATGTTTATGAATTTTCAAATGTTGTACCATCCTTGCATCCCTGGGATGAATCCCACTTGGTCATGGTGTATAATCCTTTCGATGTATTTTCCAATTTGGTTTGCTAAAATTTTGTTGAGTATTTTTGCATCTAGGTTTATCAGGGATATTGTTCTGTAAATTTCTTCTTTGTTGGGGCCTTTGCCTGGTTTTGATATTAGGGTGATTTTGGCTTCATAGGATGAGTTTGGGAGTATTCCCTCCTCTTCCATTTTTGGAAAAGTTTAAGGAGAGTGGGTATTATGTCTTCTCTGTATGTCTGATAAAATTCTTAGGTAAATCCGTCTGGCCTGGGGGTTTTGTTTTTGGGAAGTTTTTTATTAGTGCTTCAATTTTGTTGCTGGTAATTGGTCTTTTTAGATTTTCTGTTTCTTTCTGGGTCAGTCTTGGAAGGTTGTATTTTTCTAGGAAGTTGTCCAGTTCTCCTAGTTTTTCCAGCTTGCTAGCATATAGATTTTCATAGTACTCTCTAATAATTCTTTGTATTTCTGTGGGGTCCACCGTGATATTTCCTTTCTCGTTTCTGATTCTGTTGATGTGTGTTGACTCTCTTTTTCTCTTAATAAATTTGGCTAGAGGCTTATCTATTTTGTTTATTTTCTCAAAGAACCAGCTCTTGGTTTCATTGATTTTTGCTATTGTTTTTTTTCTTCTCAATTTTATTTATTTCTTCTCTGATCTTTATTATGTCCCTCCTTCTGCTGACCTTAAGCCTCATTTGTTCTTCTCTTCCCAATTTTGATAATTTTGATATTAGACTATTCATTTGGGATTGTTCTTCCTTCTTTAAATATGCCTTCACTGCTATATACTTTCCTCTTAAGACTGCTTTTGCTGCATCCCACAGAAGTTGGGGCTTTGTGTTGTTGTTGTCATTTGTTTCCATATATTGCTGGATCTCCATTTTAATTTGGTCGTTGATCCATTTATTATTTAGGAGAATGTTGTTAGGCCTCCATGTGTTTGTTTGTCTTTTTTGCACAATTTATTTCTAGTTTTATACCTTTGTGGTCTGAAATGTTTGGTAGATTTGTTGGTTTTTTTGAGGTAATTCAAATGTTTGAATTTACTGAAGCTCTTTTTGTATTTACTAAGGCTCTTTTTCTGGGCTAGTATGTGGTCTATTCTGGCAATGTCCCATGTGCACTTGAGAAGAATGTGTATCCTGTTGCTTTTGGGTGTATAGTTGTATAGATGTGTGTTAGGTCCATCTGTTCTAGTTTGTTGTTTAGTGCCTCTGTGTCCTTACTTATTTACTGTCTGGTGGATCTGTCCTTTGGAGTGAGAGGTGTGTTAAAGTCTCCCAAAATGAATGCATTGCATTCCATTTCTTCATTTAACTCTGGTAGTATTTGTTTCACATATATTGGTGCTTCTGTATTGGGTCCATATATGTTTATAATGGTTATATCCTCTTGTTGGACCGAGCCCTTTATCATTTTGTAGTGTCCTTCTTTATCTCGTTATTTTCTTTGTTTAGAAGTCTATTTTGTCTGATACTAGGATTGCAACATCTGCTTTTTTCTTCCTGTTGTTTGCATGAAATATACTTTTCCATCCCTTGACTTTTTATCTGTGCATGTCTTTGGGTTTGAGGTGAGTCTCTTGTAAGCAGCATATAGATGGGTCTTGCTTTTTTATCCATTCCAGTTCTCTGTGTCTTTTGATTGGTGCATTCAGTCCATTTACATTTAGGGTGATTATTGAAAGGCATGTACTTATTGAAATTGCAGGCTTTAGATTCGTGGTTACCAAAGGTTCAAGGTCAGCTTGTTTACTACCTTACTGTCTAACTTAACTCGCTTATTGAGCTGTTATAAACAGTCTGATGATTATTTTTCTCCCTTCTTATTCCTCCTCCTCCCTTCTTCATATGTTGGGTGTTTTGTTCTGTGCTCTTTTTAGGAGTGCTCCCATCTAGAGCAGTCCCTGTAGGATGCCCCGTAGAGGTGGTTTGTGGGAGGCAAATTCCCTCAACTTTTGCTTGTCTGGGAATTGTTTGATCCCTCCTTCATATTTAAATGATAATCGTGCTGGATACATTATCCTTGGTTCCAGGCCCTTCTGTTTCATTGCATTAATTATATCATGCCATTCTCTTCTGGCCTGTAAGGTTTCTGTTGGGAAGTCTGATGATTGCCTGATGGGTTTCCCTTTGTAGGTGACCTTTTTTTCTCTCTCTTGCTGCCTTGAATAATCTGTCCTTGTCTTTGATCTTTGCCATTTTAATTATTATGTCTTGCTGTTGTCCTCTTTTGGTCCCTTCTATTGGGAGTTCTGTGTACTTCCATAGTCTGAGCAACTTTTTTCTCCCCCAGTTTTGGGAAGTTCTCAGCAATTATTTCTTCAAAGACACTTTCTATCCCTATTTCTCTCTCTTCTTCTTATGGTACACCTATAATGTGGATATTGTTCCGTTTGCATTGGTCACACAGTTCTCTTAATATTGTTTCATTCCTGGAGATCCTTTTCTCTCTCGCTGCATCAGCTTCTATGTGTTCCTGTTCTCTGATTTCTATTCCATCAGTGGTCTCTTGCATCTTATCCATTCTGCTTATAAATTCTTCCAGAGATTGTTTCACTTCTGCAATCTCCCTCCGGATGTCATCCTTTAGCTCTTGTATATTTCTCTGCAGCTCCATCAGCATGTTTATGATTTTTATTTTGAATTATTTTTCAGGGAGACTGGTTAGGTCTATGTCCTTCTCAGGGATTGTGATTTTGGTCTGTATCTGATTCTTCTGCCTTTTCTTGGCAATAGAGGTAGTTTGAAGACCTGGCACATGTGATGGCTTTGAGAACATCCCTTCTTATTGGTTTGTGGCCTTCCTCTTCTGTGATAACAGGGACCTCTAGCTGCTTGTGCTGGGCAGCTGTTTGCAGATGGGTTTTCTGATTCTTACCGGCCACTATGGAGTTTAGCTCTGTGATTGCTGTGAGTGTGGCCTGCCTCTGTTAAGCCTTACTTTTGTTAGCTTTGTTATATAAATTTTTAAATCATATGCTATGTGTATGTCTGATATGGTTTAGGAAAAAAGATTCAGAATTAGATGGTTTTCAAATGGAATATAAAAGGGTTGTATGTTATCAGATATTATCCACAGTTCTGTTTCCACTCACTATTAGGAGAAAATGTCATTGGTTAGTTGTTTCAGTAAGTGCAGGGTGGAGGAATATTGTTTAACAAAGACCGGTGAAATATAAATATTTAAAAGTTCCTTTTTGTAAATCAAAATTTAAAATACTATTATTAAATCTAAATCATGGACCTTATTACCTTATTTACTTCTTAAATATCCATGACAACTGGTACTACAGTTTAGTCATTAAAATGTTCATATGTGAGCATACTTGAGAAGTAGCAAAAGAGGCCGCTTTCTAAGTGTAGTATTGAAATTCAATATTAGTGTTTTGCTACAAGCCTAGAGACTATTAGTTGCAATGTAACTGGGTTCTTGATAGGATCATGGGTTCTGGTCATGTGGACCAAATAATTTATCGGCATTAATTAGCCAAAGGTTGGTACCATTCTCCCATCGGCCCATAGATGCACTGTATTTTCTATGCTACCAAAAAAGTGTGAATTATTAATCAGTCTCCATCATTAGAAGAAATTAGTACACGTGCCCTACTTAGATGTCCATGGCCAAGTAATTTGAAATGCTTCTTATGTTGCTCCAGTTATGTAACACATGTTCTATCAATATATGTTAATTAAAATTTGTGTTCTCTTTTCAGAGTTCTGAGTTCATATTGAGTTCAACTAAAATTTATTGATGGCTGCTTGGTTTCAAAATACTGTGCTCAGTACTATGGGGTTGCAGAAATGCCCTCAGGGAATCCACAGCCTAGACAGAAAACCACTGGTAGAATTCAAGAGAAAAGAAAGATAGCAACTTGTTTTATTTCAGAAGATCTGAAGTCATAGCCTTTTTAATTAATTAGCTTTTTTATTTAATTTTGTTTTTCAGCCTTTGCCAGAGTTGCCTCATGTTCCAGGACATGTTCTCTCTGGAAGTACATTTTCAGACTGTCTCATGGTGGTGCAGTTCTTATGAAAGTTTGGTAAAGTTTTGGGCTTTGATGTGAATATTGATGTTCCAATTCTGAGTGTTCTTCAAACGGGATTGCTAAATATAGGGGACAGCGTAGGTGAAGTACAAGACTTGCTTGTGAGGCTTCTCTCAGCTGCTGTATGTGATCCATGTCTAATTACAGGATACAAGGTAAAAAAACAAAAATACAAAAATTCATTTTAATTTGTACCCTCAGTGCATTGATAGCTGGCTTTAGCATATTAGCAGAAGAGTGTATACACACTGATCCAATTTTTTCCCATCTCATAAAGTTAAGTGTAGATTTGCATTCAGTTGCAAATGGTCCACATCTAGGAAAACCTGGTTCATAAAGCCTAGGGAATGTGGATATTCCCAAATTACTCTTATTTTCCTCTAGCTTTTGGCCAAAAGCAAGCTGACTTAAGGAAAGTGATATTCAGCAAAAGAGAATTTATAAATCATAAAGAATTAAAATTTATGTATGCCTTTTGAAATTATGCTGTGTGCTCTCAATCACTGTGAATAATGGAGGCTAATGGCAGCACCTCTAAGATCAGCATGTTAAGACTCTGTACCTCTCAGTGGATACTCAAGAAATTCAAATTTATCATAATTCCAGCAATGATACACATTTCAGTCAGCTTTGCTGTAGATAATATGGTGGAGAGAGAAGTTCCGAGATGCACCAGTTGCTTGTTATTCCATTTTCCTATTTAGTATACCAGACAATAAAGTCCATGACACTCTAGAGCTGGAAAACACAACAATAGTGCCCCTGGAACTCCCGCAACCACTACTGATAGAACGCCTAGATAAAGCCTTAGAAATCTTGAGATAGTTTCTGTAGTCGAAGAAGGTATGATTTCTACTCATCTGTTTACATACTCTCCTTCCCGCCTGTTAACCAAGGGTCTAAAGAAGGAATAGAAAGATGCAAGTACTCAAATACTTGTCTGTTATCTGTTGCCTATTTTTATCTTCACTTCATGTAAAGTGTGAATAAAGCCCTTTTCAGTAATATATAGATAATATAATAACAATATATTAAAATCTTAATTGTTTTCATGTTCTGTATGGTTAGGATCAATACAGACAAAAATGCCGAACTTTTATAGGCCGAAACAGCTCTTGGAGAACATTTGCTGAATGTTGGTGTGAATGGAGACAATGTTTCTGAGATCTTGCAGATCTTTATGGAAGCCGGTTATGGACAGACTGAGCTCACTGAAAGCCTGAGGACCATGTTCTATTTGCAACCATTTTGTTTACTTAATAAAT
This sequence comes from Manis pentadactyla, assembly GCF_030020395.1. Lineage (NCBI taxonomy): Eukaryota > Metazoa > Chordata > Mammalia > Pholidota > Manidae > Manis > Manis pentadactyla. The sequence goes on from NW_026644764.1 coordinate 51,168, forward strand.
CTGTTAATTATTCATATAAGGAAACATAAAAATCGTTTTTTCTTACTATAGCACCGGAATGTAGCACCTTTGCAAGAATCCGGAATTTTTCTTTCTTTGACATCTTTCAGTGATAAATAACTACCTGATTTTCCTTCGCAGCCATTAATAGAATTATCCAGCTTTTTATTTTATGTGCTAATAACAATTTAATATTATTAGTTTATTGATGTGTTGTACTTTTTAAAAACTACTTACTCACATTTAATAGTCAAAGTAAAATTTGCACTCTAGTATTTCAAGTTTTGGCGAACAAATCCATATTCAGCTTGTTCTTGCTATTCGTTATTTTACATATTTCAGTTATGTTACTTTTAGCTCTTTACCTTTCTAGGGATAGGACCAATCCATATATTTCTGAGCCATGCATTTCTACCATTGGTGGACATATTAAGTCTTCTGTACATCTCTTAGCTGTGTTACTGTATTGATATAATTTTTCATTTGTTTTTGCTACTCATTGACATCATTTTTACTTAGCAAGAATGGCAACAGTTTACTCGCCATGTTAACATATTGCATAATAGATTAATTTCTGTCTTCTAATGATTTTTTGCATTAACAGTGAAATTGACAAGAACATTGATTATATGTCAAACTTGAGGAGAGATAAACGGGTGGTAGAAGGTAAACTCCACAAGTAAGTCCTGTTTTATTAAAGTTAGTATACTGTTTCCCATTGTAAAAATTCCCCAGTAAAACATAAATTGCAAAGATAGAATTTAAACTTTACTTTGTCTAAGAAATAAAAAAAGGTAAAGCTTAGTTAAGATGAATTAAGAAATTAATAAAACCCAGGGTGAGAGTCTGCAATGGACAAAAGTTGTAATTACAGTCATTGAACATCGTATGCTTCAAAGTTAGAAGAAAGTCAGTTTCCCTTTCTGATCTCACAGTCAAGCAATCACGTTTTCTAGGATTGTTGTTGCTATCAACTTACTGTTGTCATATGTAGAATCTGTTCAGAACTACATCTTTTTAAAATTGCTTTCTAATTAAATTTTGCTTTCATAGACTCTAAAATACACAAATGTATTCAGAATTAAAACTTAATTAGCTTTCCACCAGGAAATATAATGATGAAATTATTCAATTTCTATGTAAGAAGATATTTCTTTGCATAATTTGAACAGAAATTTATTCATTCTAATAGCATGGGATCAGGAATTATCATTGGCCATTGCTAGAGTTATTTTTTCAGCTTTCTAAGTTTTATTTTTTTTAATATATCTAATTCCAAAGAGATTCCTAATAATTCTTAAAAGTCAATATATTCTGTAATTTCTGGAAACATATTTCTTAAATTTCCTTAATTCTAATTTTATTGCCTTTGACTTATTACTCACCCATAAGGCATTTTTGCTTAAAACTCGCATTATTCTCTCTAAAAAGTATGAAGAGAAGCTTTTCTTGTGCATAATAATTTTGTTACATTTAAAGGCTCAGAATCATTCATGCTAAGAAAGCAGGCAAGAGAGACACTTCAGGTGGCATCAATCTTGAAGAAGAGCAGCACTTGTCGGCCACCCCCACATCAGGATGCAAGCGAAGAAGGGCAGGGACAGTGATGCTGACAGTGATGAGGAGGAGGAGGAAGACAAGGAAGACAAAAAAGGAAAGAAAATCGATGTCTGTGAAGATGAAGTAATCAAGATTAGGTAGATTTTATTACTTAACGAAGAAAACATACTGAAAACAACAGAATTTGGGGGTCAGGTGGATTTCGGTTTTAAATTCATTTTGAATGCCTACTTGCCTCCGTTTCTTCATCTGAAAACTGAATATTTATAACAATCACCTTGTAAAGTTTTTTGCGATGGTTTAATAATTGCCCACACGTAGGATGGACTTACACTGAATAAACAAAGTCACCATTTTCTTTTTATAGAACATATTGAGAGTTCTTCAAAGAACCATGCAGTTTCTTAATTTCATATATCCTCTTTCATTCTGGTAAAATACTAGCTTACATGTGTACAATACTTCATGCCTTGAAAGTATTGTCACATTTAGTGAAACTGATGTATTTCTCAAGCATCAGTTTATTATGTGCTTAGCTCTGGGCACTTTTGATCAAAGATGAGTAAGGTACTGAAATTCCTCTCTCAACTTACAGTCTCACTGAGGAAGATTTGCCATAAGAAAATGTAATGTGCTACATGTCAACTGCTTTGCTGGTTGTATTTACTCTGTGCTAAGCAGGCAGAAAGGAAGGGCATTGAACCTTTATGAGGAATAGGTCCTCATGAAGGCTTTCTGGGCCCATTGGCTGAGGCTAAAAGGTGGGCTGAATGTTAACCTGGGGAAGAACCCGTAGAAAATTGCTCAGGCAGAAAGTACAGCATAAACGGACGTAGAAATCTGAAAGCACGATGCGCTTTAAGTGACTGACAAGTGCTTCATTGTTATTAGAGAGCCTCCTATCAACAACTATGAACTAGTATTTATACTTTTTTGGTAAGAGGAAGCCATAGCTTCCGCTTTGTAAGTAACAGAATGACAGAGTCACACTTGCTTTTTTTAGTGGCTTACTATGGCAGCTCCATGGAAAATAGAAATAGATTTGGGGTAGGGAAAGATCAGATGTGGAAAGATCAGTCAGGAGATGTTGCAAGAGTTTAGTGAGTTGTAGGGTCCAAAATGATCCCGATGGTAGTTGGGAAGAAGGAGGAAAATATTTCAGTAAATACTTAGGAAGAAGAATGAATAGTATTTGAACTGGTAGGTTGATGGAAGGGTAGGATTGATTCCCAACCATCTGGTTTGGGAGGCTGCATGGTATTCTTGCCATGAACTGAGTGAGAGAAATCAGGAGGAACAGAGTAAATAGATGATAGAGGAGGAGGTGAGTGCACAACAGATAATGGAAGACAAGAAATAATGGTCGGTTTATTTTGGACATGTTAAGTTTGAGGTGCCTATGCAGCAGTTCTGCAGCAAGTTGGATATAAGAATCTCAAGCCTAAAGATGAGTTCAGTCATGAAAATCTAGATCTGAAAGTTATTCACACAGACAATAGTTTAAAATCATGAGGTGGGTGATTTTTGTACAGGTGGACTGGTTTAGGGAACAGAGTAGTAGACTGAAGTTGGAACCTCAGGGGATGTCAATATTTAAGAGGACACCATAGGGCTCCTTGTTGAAGAAGGAGAAGTTGTAGAGGTAGGAGAGGTCTGTAATGGGTCAAGGATCTCTGAGGCCATCACCAGAGTCAGTGACTCACTAGGAAGGCTCACACAGCAGAATCAGCGAGAGAAAAGGCATGTGAGCCACGGCCCAGAGGAAACCAGACCCACAATGTGAAGTCTTTTCCAAGTAGAGTCACACAGGATGGGCTTAAGTCCCCTAGGAATGAATTATGACAGGTATAAAATTCCCAGGAGAAAAACAGGTGTTCAGTATACACCCCATTGTTAGCACAGTTGGGTTCCAGTGAGCCAATCTTATCAGCGTGGGAGGAAACCATCTGAAATACAAGTTCCCAGACACCAGCCAGGGACTAGCCTTGTACGCAGGCCTTTCAAAGGAGAGCAGTCAGAGCTGAAATGTCAACTCTTTCCTACACACGTAGTAGTAGCAAAAATCAAGAAAACTGAACATTTCAAAAAGTAGGGAGTGATAAACAATGTTAATGCAGCAGGAGTCTAGTGTCTGTTGGATCAGGCAAGGCAGAGGTCACTGGGGACCAGTGGCAGCACAGTTGTTAGACGGGTCTGACCAGGAGCTGGGCAGTGATGGATCAAGAGCGATAGAAGGTGAGGTGAGGATGACTTCTGTAAGCATTTTGCCTCAGAGGAAAAGGTGGTTCCTAAAGGGGAACAGATACCAAGGAATAATCAGATGTGAAAGACTAAATTTGATTTCAGGTTGAAGGGAAAGGGTCAGTAACAGAGGGGTGTTGAAGAGATAAAGAAAATACTGACCACCTGTTTTTCTCCTGGGAATTTTACACTTGTCATTTATACCCCAAATCTATTTCTATTTTCCATGGAGCTGCCATAGTGAGCCACTAAAAAAAGCAAGTGAGACTCAATCAATGGGGCAAGGTAGATAAACACTACTAAAATTTGTTACTAATTATTTAAAAATAATTAATGTTTCTTAAACCACATATATCATTTAAAGTGACTTTTTATGAGTAGTGAATTATAGAGTTAGATTATAGGGTTTCATTGATCAAAATCCTGGCAAATGTATATGTTATTAATGTTAGAAAACAGTTTCAAACATTTTTAAGGTAATTATTTTAGGACCTAATAAGTCAAAATAACATTTATTTTAAGTGATTTTAGAGTTATTTGTTATGATGAAGAACTGGTAGCCACTTATCAATTGCCTAAAAAATGTTAACTATTTAATGAGCCCAATGATAAGATAGATACATTATTCCTCAAAAGTATGTTAGATTCTTGATTAAAGTTTAGAAACAGTGTCAGGAATTAAAACTCCCTAGAAGATTAATTTCAGGGATCCTTTCTGTTGAGACCCATGTGCTCGCTTTCAGTTAGAAGGTCCTGCCCTTGACTAAGTCATCCCCCTTTGTCTCAAAGATGATTCCCTCTTCTACACACTCCTCGTTCCTTCAGCACATGGACTCTGTATATCTAAACCTTAGAATTGTGTTGAAACCTATGTGGGCATTAACTTCACAAGTTGGCCTGGTAACAGGTTATGTGGATGATTGAATTTTGAAACATAGGGACATACAATGGCCTCTCTTTTGGTTAGGAAATCATGGAGAACCACAGCAGGGACAAGTTCTTTGTGCCTAGTCTCCTTGCCTTTCTCTCTGAACTGTCAAGTTCTACACATCTCTTAAAATTATAAGGATTATTAGCCAAAACTCCTTTGCTTTAAACAAACCTTAGACACTTTACTTCCTTTTCAGCTTAAGGAGAGTCTTAGAAACAGCAGTAAGTTTATTTGACTGATACATAGTTACTTTGATGTCTTTTGCAAGTATGTTTTATTACTGCTGCATGAATTGTATTTTTGTATAAGCGTATTATCAAACATTTGCCCTGTGAGTCAAAAGATCACTTTAGAATCATACAGACATGTAATTATGTAATTATCCATTTGAGGGTCATTGGGCCTGTTCTCTTTTAAGGTTTCTTTCCTGAAGTAGAAATTGTGTTACTGTTAGCACAAGTAATATGCCTAAATGCCTCTGTAACTTGTTCTCCTGAATTGGATGTGAAGTAGATAAATGATAGATAATACTAAATCTCATGAGGCTTTCTTTTCATTTCCTTTTGTTGGGGAGATAACTATACTTATCCAGAAATATCTGCTCATGAGTGGTTGGTGGCAGTGTGGCTTTTTAAAAATGCTTCTAGAAAATGAACACCTGAAACAAATTTTACTTTTTTAAACCTAAGAGGTACCTGCATTTTCTAGGTACAATTTTCAGAAAGAGGGAAAGTAACCAGTTTGCATACTGTGTGCCTGGAAGTTTGCTGGTTACTTTCAGATCTGTTTTTCTTAGCCCTCACAAATACCCCCATGTTGCAGGAAATGTTATTATCAATTTACAGATAAGGAAATAGTCTTAGAAGAGTTACGTAGTTTGCCCATAGAAGTAGCGTGGCTAAGATACAAAGAAAATACATGTACCTTTTACTTCACGCTTTCCCTCTAAAACATATAATTTGGTGGTTGTTTTCCTATATTCATTTTCTAGAATGAAAGATTTCATGTAATCACTAGTAAAATACCACTTAAGAAATTAGTAATATATATTGTAGGGATTATTTTTCTTCTAAAAGCTCAATGTGTTCAAAATATAACATCTTCTTTGCCCTAAAAATGACTCCTTCAGTGAATGGTACCAGGATTTTTGCAGTCTCCCAGATTTAAACTCTTAACGTAATTTACTACTTCCTTCGTCTCCCTCACCCCTCTGTGCCTCATACCCATGAGTTGTCATGATTTAACATTTCTAATTAGTTAATAATCTCTTATATCAATTTGTTTTTCTCCATTCTATTTCTTTTACATATGTAAGTCCCACATTTTCCCTCCCTCTTGAATCACTGCAGTGGAATACTAACCAGATTTGACAATTTCAATCCTTTCCCTGCTCCAGGCCATCTTAGAACTATTGCCGTAATATCTTTGTAAGCATAGTTCTCTTGTTTAACCTCCCTCAAAAGATCATGTTATTGACCATGGTCAAGCATTTATAGCTCTAGATCGTTTAACCCTGAACTCATCCTTGCCTCATCTCCTGTCTTACCTCTTCACGTACCTTTCATGTCAAGATACATCAGACTCTTTCTGGAATGCCCTGCCCTCTTTTCTCTGATTGATCGAATCCAAACCAGTCTTTGGTTGCTAATTAAGACACAACTTATTCCATGTAGCCTCTCTTGGTAAAGATTCCCACAAAAGTAATCTCACATTCTCCTGAACTCCATGACTCTTAATCTCTACCTCTTTTGGGGTCCCTATGGCTTCCTCTGTGTAGTGGTTTTTATTTTCTTAGTGTGATGTGCATGTGTCTCCCTACGAGATGATTAATTTACAAAGAACCAAGAGATGAAGCTTACTCATTTCCAAAGCGCCCATCCTAGTGCTTTGCATATAGGAGGCCTTCATTAAATATTCACCGATTGATTGAATAAATCTTAAAACCAGTAAATGATACTGTAGTTTGTCATGTATAGGATGAAGGTGACCAAGCAGCAAGTGTTGAAGTGCTAGAAAAACAGATTGAAAAGCTGAGTAAAGTAAGCACTTTACAGATTATAGCTTACATCATTTTGCAATGTTTTAAAAATCCACCTTGTATGGGATTCCTTTTTTATGACTGCTAAATAAAAGCAAGCTTCTTGTAAGTAATTATAATGGGGAGCTCCCGAAACATTCTCACAATTGGACCGTAAAAGTTTCTTGCCAATGTTAAAGGCCTCCCTCTTAAGACATGGAACTAACTTAATCAAGAGCTATATTCTTTAGCTCTTTATTTAAATACAAAATATCAGTAAATGCATGGTTTTATTTCTTGTAATTCATTACTTTTAAAATACAGTCGGATTTCATGGTAATAGTTTCAGCATCCTGTTTTATTTTACATTAGTGTATTTGTAGGCTTTATTTGCACTGGACCTATAAACTATATATGTATGTACTTCTCATGTAAAATGAAATTTCATTAGCATTAGTGAAGTATTTCAGTATTAGTATTATGAGATATCTGTATTTTATGTCATTATTAGATACATCACACAGTTATTCCAAAATTCAGTCATATGCTGCCTAAGGTTTGTAGCATGTCTGGTATGACCCTCAGCTCCTCAAGGAAGGGCATCAAGTGAACTGGTGGCAACACAGGTGAGGTCCCAAGGGAGCCCAGGTGTGGGGATGCTCACACCGGGGGCAGCTTGCATAGCATGGTCAGGGGTGTTGCCAGCAGATCAAGAAGAAAGAGTGAATGCTAAATGGAAAAAGCCATGAATTCAGGCTCTGCTAGTGATAGGGTCACAATTTCCCATCACGTTCCTGAAAACTGAAGAGAATTAGCCTCCAAGGCTGTTGGATGGTGGGGGCCTGGCACCTGATGCCAACTCATCTTGAGGAGAAGGAGAGTGAGGCCAAATGAGCACAAGGGAGGGCTGAGTGCCTCTCAGCCTGGACTCGAGTGATGGTTGAGAATGTGCTGCAAGCCCGTAGCAGCCAAGCCATCGTGCAGCAGAAGCTGGGTTCTTATGTGGCCCTGCCAGCAGCGTGGTGGAAGGCACACACTGGGCTGAGCCCAGCCCTTATCTCGGCCCCAGAGCACCGACATGCTGGGAAAGGCCAAGGTGCCAGAATCAGGGCTGCCCACCAGAACTTCTGTGCCAGGTTGGCACCAGGCCACTGGGTGCTGCACTTCCTGGTGGCTGTCCTGCTCCCACTGCCACAAGGATCGGGACCCTTCAGGAAAGGGGCTCACGGAGCAGAGCAGGGTCCAGGAGGAGACAGGTGTGCAGAGGGCAGGAGCTGCCAGGCTACCCAGAAAAGTGTGGCAGAGCTGGGACCAGAGAGGGTGGGCCACACTGCCAGGGCACGCAGGGACTCACAGGAGTTCAGCAGTTAGACACAGGAGAGCAAAGTGTGGATGCCAACAGAAGGTGGGACGCTGGAGCCCAAGGGAGTTTTCTAAGAGTGAATGGAAGGTAGATGGGGAGTTCTGGAGAGCCAGCATTGGCAGAACCCCTGGAACATACCCGGGTGCAGCCGCCTGGGGAGGAAACTGCCATGGAGGCCCGAGGGGTGCGCTTCCTGCCTGGAAGGTCCCACGTGACAAGCACAGGGGTGGGAAGGACCAGAGCATCTGTCCTCCGACATCCCACATGCGGGACATGAGAGCACCCTAGATGCCTGAGAGAAAAAGAGCAGGCTTCATGGAGGCATCGAGTTGGAAGTCCGTGCTTGGCAGCAGGAGGCTGGGTGGCTGAGAGGAGGTGCCTGGTGGGGACCACACCTCCTTCAAACAGGCAGTGGTGAATGTCCCACTTGGGAGGTGCCACTTCTTCACACAGCTCCCAGGAGGTTCCCCACCAGAGCCAAGGTGATGGCGAAGCAGCAGGCGTGTGAAGAGCCCAGGCCCACCTGGAGGGCAGGAGGCTCCTGGAGACATGCGGACAGTGCCAGTGAGGAAGTTCTTCTTCGGGAGATCTGGGGTCAAGTCAGGAGTGGGTAACCAAGTCAGGCGCCCTGGTTGTACAGGCCCGCGAGGGTCACAAGCACACATGGCTCAGCTGAGAAGAGGCTGTGGGAACCCAGACACTGGGGTGTGAGCAATCACGACACAGCTCAGTGGCCAATGGAGTGGATGCCAGCAGATGTCAGAAAACATCTGAATCATGGGAAAACCAAGAGCAGCGATCACATAAGCTGCTGGGCCCCAGGGAGCACCAGCCAGGGACAGAGCAGCTGGGGAGCAGGAAGGGGGACACAGGCCTGGCGAGCTGCGGGCTTCTGGCTCTGCAGTCCCGCCCATTAGAACTCAGGCATTGGCTGAGCCCCCTGGACAATAGCTGGCGGCTTGTGGACGCAGGATAGCTCCTGCCGCCCCATCATTTCCCACCTTTCTGTCTGTGTGTGCCCTGGGTGCCTTAGGGGCTCTCCTCAACTCCCGTTTAGGGGCTAATGTCTGTCACAGTTGACACTTTGTGCTTACTCTACATCCTCCCTTCTCTCCAGCCCTAGCAGATGGAGGGTCCCACGTGGCAAGCACAGAGGTGGGAATACTATCTCTACCCTAACCTATCTGTACCCATAACTTAAATCCTAACCCATACCGTAACCCGTATCCTATCCCATACCCTAACCCCTAATCATAAACCCTAACCCATAACCGAATCCTAAGCCTAACCCGTAACTGTACCCTGACCTATAACCTGTACCCTAACTTTAACCTCATCCCTAATCCTAACCCATATCCCAACCCGTATCCTAACGCATATCCTAACCCTATCCCTAACCCCTACCATAACCTAACCCTAACCCTAACACCTTCCCATATCCTAACCCATTCCCATACCCTAATCCTAACCCGTTCCCACAACCTAACCCTAACCTGTTCTTGTACCCTATCCTTAGTTCTCATTCTTTCTCTTCCTATTGTCTGATTTCAAACAAACCCCCTGTAACAAAACCTACACTTCCCTGTGTTCTAATCCTCCATCTCTTAAATGTTAGGCATTGTTTTAATCCTAAATAACTAAATTATGAAATCCCAAAGCCCTGAACCCTTAAATTCAAACATGATTTCTTTGTATACATTAGCAAACAATAATCACAAAAGGAGTTTTTAAATTCTCTACTATATAATGTCAACATTACTAAAATACTTGGGAACAGACTTAATTAAAGTACAAGTATTATACACTGAAAATTTAAAAACATTGATAATAGGAAAAATAAAGAAAAGCTAAATAAATGTAAGGTCCTGCCGTGGTGATGGCAGACTTAATATCTCTAAGATGACAATGGCACAAATGCAACCTACAGCCTCAATGTGGTTCCTGTGAAAATTCCCAAAGCCTTTTGGGAAGAAATGCACCACTGATCCTGTCACATATGAAATTGCAAGGGATCTGAATGAGCCCTTGAAAAGAATCCTGAAAAAGAAAATCAAAGCTGGAGACACAGGCTTCCCCAAATCAAATCTTAGTACAAAGTTAACATTGAATGAAACACTGTGATACTGTCATAAAGATACACAGTTGACCCTTGGACTATAGGCATGTGAACTCCACAGGTCCACTTAAATCATTTTTCCCCCACAAATATATTGGAAAAATGTTAAGTCAACAATTTCAAACATTACTTGTTCTATAGCTTACATTTCTGTGAGAATACAGCACATAATATGTGTAATATACAAAATATTGTTAATTGAGTGTTTACATTATTGGTAAGGCCTCCAGTCAAAATAGGCGATCAGTTTGAGGATAACAAAGTTTTGGTGGAGTCAGATGTTTTATGTATATTGGGACTCTGTTGGGTGTCAGCACCACTAACCCCCATGTTGTTCAAGGGTTGACTGTATATACAGATCAACGTATCTGATGGAAAGCCCAGAAATGGCCCTAACCACCAATGGCCAGTTGATTTCTGACAAGGGTGGTCAACATTAAATTATGGAGAAAAAGTGTCTTTCCAGGAAATGGTGTTTGGCAAACAGCTGTCCACATGCAGAAGAATGAAAATGAACCCTAACTCATATCACATTCGAAATTAACTCAAAATATGTAAGGGCTTATGTGTAATAGGTAAAACATGGGGATAAATGTTCATGACCTTGGATTTAGCTATGGTTTCTCACATCTGAAACCAAAGTACAAGCAACAAGAGGAAGAATAAGTTAATGTTCTTCAAATTAAAATCTTTTCTGCATCAAAAGATACCAAGAAGTGAAAAGACAGTCACAGAAAAGAAAATATCTGCACATTGTACATCTGACAAGAGCCTCTTATCCAGAATGCACCACGAACTTGTACAGTGCAACAAGACAACATCCCAATTTCGTAAATGGATGAGAGACTCCAAGACATACAAACGCTCAACAAGCACATGGAAATGTGTCACACAGAATTCCCTGAACACACATGGGAATGGCTATAATCAGGAAAACTGAAAATCACATGTTGCCAAGGATGCAGAGGAATTGGAGCCCCTAACCTTTGATTGTGGAAATGTAAAACATGCAGCCTGTGTAAAACAGCTTGGTGTTTCCTCATAAAGATAAAATACAATTACCTAATTGTGGTTATACACCCACTCCTATAAAATATCACAAAGAAATGACAATGATGTTGAAACAGAAACTGGCCCACGAGTTCTTGGCATCATTGTTCACCACAGCAAAAAGTCAGGGACAACTTAAATGCCCATCAAAGGGTGAATGGATGGCTAAAACCGGGTTGATCCATAAACTGTATTTTTCTGCCATATAAAGAAACAAAGGAAAATGGTCCACAGCCTCATTGAAAACAGTGTAGTGAGGGGAGAGGGCATCTCCAGAAACTTGAACAGACAGTTAATGTATGAGCAGCAATTCCACTTCCAGGTCTCTGCCCAAACCACATGAAAGCAGGGACTTAGGTAATAGGACACCCATGTTCACAACTGCGTGACTCACAACGGTTAAAAGGTGGAGAAGACCCACGTATCCACAGACAAATGGATGAACAAAGTGTGGTCTCCACACAGTGGAGTAAACAAGGGAGTCCTGGCACCTGCTGCATGGATGGACCCTAAAGCCATTTTGCTCAGTGAAATGCACCAGTCACAGAAGGACGAATATTATGTGATCCCACTTATGTGAGATCTGGCAGAGCCCAACTGAGCTCAAGTCTCTGGAACAGTTCCAGAAAAAAGGAAATGGGATCAGAATGGAAAGACATTTGAGGGGCGGAAGATGGCAGCATGAATAGAGCAGCAGAAATCTCCTCCCAAAACAACATATATCTATGAAAATATAACAAAGACAACCCTTCCTAGAATAAAGACCAGAGGACACAGGACAATATCCAGACCACATCCTCACCTGAGAGAACCCAGCGCCTCATGAAGGGGGTAAGATACAAGCCCCGGCCCCGCGGGAGCCGAGCGCCCCTCCCCCCAGCTCCCGGCGCGAGAAGAGCAGGCAGAGCGGGAGGGAGACGGAGCCCAGGACTGCCGAACACCCAGCCCCAGCCATCCGGGCCAGAGCGCAGGGCGCTCGATACTAGGAAAACAGGGCAGCAAGAACAGTGAGCGGGCACTGGAGGCTGGGCATCAGAGGACATAAGAAAAGCGCGTGACCATTTTTTTTTTTTTTGCTTTTTTGCTGTTTTGTTTTGGCGAGCGCTTTTTGGAAGTCTTAAAGGGATAGGGACCCCAATACCAGGGAAAGAGGGCAAAAAGACTGGTGAGCAGAGGCCTGAGGCTGGCACCGGAGAATAAAGAAAAACGAACGACCCCTTTTTTTGTTTTTTTAATTAAAAACTTTTTTTTTTAATTAAAAATTTTTTTTTTCTTTTTTTTTTTTTGGTGGTCGTTGTTTTGTTTTGGCGGGTGCTTTTTGGAAGTCTTAAAGGGGCAGGGCGGGTCACTTAATCCAGAGGTAGGGAATCCGGGATCTCTGGGCAGCCTAACCCCTGGGCTGCAGGGAGCAGGGAGGCCCCTTACGGAGATAAATAGCCTCCCAGCCGCTCCTGCTCCAACGCGACTCCACCATTTTGGAGTAGCTGCCCGAGCAAGGCCACGCCCACAGCAACAGCGGAGATTAACACCATAGCAGCCGGGCAGGAAGCAGAAACCCTGTCTGCGTGCAGCTGTGCAGCACAAGCCACTAGAGGTCGCTGATCTCCCAGGAGAGGAGGGCCACAAACCAACAAGAAAGGAAGTCCTTCCAGCCGTCACTCGTCCCAGTTCTGCAGACTATTCCTATCACCATGAAAAGGCAAAGCTACAGGCAGACAAAGATCACAGAGACAACACCAGAGAAGGAGACAGACCTAACCAGTCTTCCTGACAAAGAATTCAAAATAAGAATCAAAAACATGCTGACAGAGATGCAGAGAAATACGCAAGAGAAATGGGATGAAGTCCGGAAGGAGATCACAGATGCCAGAAAGGAGATTGCAGAAATGAAACAAACTCTGGAAGGGTTTATAAGCAGAATGGATAGAATGCAAGAGGCCATTGATGGAATTGAAATCAGAGAACAGGAACGCATAGAAGCTGACATAGAGAGAGAAAAAAGGATCTCCAGGAATGAAACAATATTAAGAGAACTGTGTGACCAATCCAAAAGGAACAATATCTGTATTATAGGGGTCCCAGAAGAAGAAGAGAGAGGAAAAGAGATGGAAAGTATCTTAGAAGAAATAATTGCTGAAAACTTCCCCACACTGGGGGAGGAAGTAATCGAACAGATCACGGAAATACACAGAAACCCCAACAGAAAGGATCCAAGAAGGGCAACACCAAGACACATAATAATTAAAATGGCAAAGATCAAGGACAAGGAAAGAGTGTTAAAGGCAGCTAGAGAGAAAAAGGTCACCTATAAAGGGAAACCCATCAGGCTAACGTCAGATTTCTCAACAGAAACCCTACAGGCCAGAAGAGAATGGCATGATATATTTAATACAATGAAACAGAAGGGCCTTGAACCAAGGATACTGTATCCAGCACGACTATCATTCAAATATGACGGTGGGATTAAACAGTTCCCAGACAAACAAAAGCTGAGGGAATTTGCTTTCCACAAACCACCTCTACAGAACATCTTACAGGGACGGCTCTAGATGGGAGCACTCCTAGAAAGAGTACAGTACAAAACACCCAACAAATGAAGAATCGAGGAGGAGGAACAAGAAGGGAGAGAAGAAAAGAATCTCCAGACAGTGTATATAACAGCTCAATAAGCGAGCTAAGTTAGGCAGTAACATACTAAAGAGGCTAACATTGAACCTTTGGTAACCACGAATTTAAAGCGTGCAATGGCAATAAGTACATATCTTTCAATAGTCACCCTAAATGTTAATGGGTTGAATGCACCAATCAAAAGACACAGAGTAACAGAATGGATAAAAAAGCAAGACCCTTCTATATGCTGCTTACAAGAAACTCACCTCAAACCCAAAGACATGTACAGACTAAAAGTCAAGGGATGGAAAAACATATTTCAAGCAAACAACAGTGAGAAGAAAGCAGGGGTTGCAGTACTAATATCAGACAAAATAGACTTCAAAACAAAGAAAGTAACAAGAGATAAAGAAGGACACTGCATAATGATAAAGGGCTCAGTCAAACACGAGGATATAACCATTCTAAATATATATGCACCCAACACAGGAGCACCAGCATATGTGAAATAAATACTAACAGAACTAAAGGGGGATATAGGCTGCAATGCATTCATTCTAGGAGATTTCAACACACCACACACCCCAAAGGATAGATCCACCGGGCAGAAAATAAGTAAGGACACGGAAGCATTGAACAACACAGTAGAGCAGATGGACCTAATAGACATCTATAGAACTCTACATTCAAAAGCAGCGGGATGTACATTCTTCTCAAGTGCACATGGAACATTCTCCAGAATAGACCACATACTAGGCCACAAGAAGAGCCTCAGAAAATTCCAAAAGATTGAAATCCTACCAACCAACTTTTCAGACCACAAAGGCATAAAACTAGAAATAAACTGTACAAAGAAAGCAAAGAGGCTCACAAACACATGGAGGCTTAACAACACGCTCCTAAATAATCAATGGATCAATGACCAAATCAAAATGGAGATCCAGCAATATATGGAAACAAATGACAACAACAACACTAAGCCCCAACTTCTGTGGGACACAGCAAAAGCAGTCTTAAGAGGAAAGTATATAGCAATCCAAGCATATTTAAAAAAGGAAGAGCAATCCCAAATGAATGGTCTAATGTCACAAATATTGAAATTGGAAAAAGAAGAACAGATGAGGCCTAAGGTCAGCAGAAGGAGGGACATAATAAAGATCAGAGAAGAAATAAATAAAATTGAGAAGAATAAAACAATAGCAAAAATCAATGAAACCAAGAGCTGGTTCTTCAAGAAAACAAACAAAATAGATAAGCCTCTAGCCAGACTGATTAAGAAGAAAAGAGAGTCAACACAAATCAACAGTATCAGAAACGAGAAAGGAAAAATCACGACGGACCCCACGGAAATGCAAAGAATTATTGGAGAATACTATGAAAACCTATATACTAACAAGCTGGGAAACCTAGGAGAAATGGACAACTTCCTAGAAAAATATAACCTTCCAAGATTGACCCAAGAAGAAACAGAAAATCTAAACAGACCAATTACCAGCAACGAAATTGAAGCGGTAATCAAAAAACTACCAAAGAACAAAACCCCCGGGCAAGATGGATTTACATCGGAATTTTATCAGACATACAGGGAAGACATAATACCCATTCTCCTTAAAGTTTTCGAAAAAATAGAGGAGGAGGGGATACTCCCAAACTCATTCTATGAAGCTAACATCACCCTAATACCAAAACCAGGCAAAGACCCCACCAAAAAAGAAAACTACAGACCAATATCTCTGATGAACGTAGATGCAAAAATACTCAACAAAATATTAGCAAACCGAATTCAAAAATACATCAAAAGGATCATACACCATGACCAAGTGGGATTCATCCCAGGGATGCAAGGATGGTACAACATTCGAAAGTCCATCAACATCATCCACCACATCAACAAAAAGAAAGACAAAAACCACATGATCATCTCCATAGATGCTGAAAAAGCATTTGACAAAGTTCAACATCCATTCATGTTAAAAACTCTCAGCAAAATGGGAATAGAGGGCAAGTACCTCAACATAATAAAGGCCATCTATGTTAAACCCACAGCCAACATTATATTGAACAGCGAGAAGCTGAAAGCATTTCCTCTGAGATCGGGAACTAGGCAGGGATGCCCACTCTCTCCACTGTTATTTAACATAGTACTGGGGGTTCTAGCCACGGCAATCAGACAAAATAAAGAAATACAAGGAATCCGGATTGGTAAAGAAGAAGTTAAACTGTCACTATTTGCAGATGACATGATACTGTACATAAAAAACCCTAAAGACTCCACCCCAAAACTACTAGAACTGATATCGGAATAGAGCAAAGTTGCAGGATACAAAATCAACACACAGAAATCTGTGGCTTTCCTATATACTAACAATGAACCAACAGAAAGAGAAATCAGGAAAACAACTCCCTTCACAATTGCATCAAAAAATATAAAATACCTAGGAATAAACCTAACCAAAGAAGTGAAAGACTTATACTCTGAAAACTACAAGTCACTCTTAAGAGAAATTAAAGGGTACACTAACAGATGGAAACTCATCCCATGCTCGTGGCTAGGAAGAATTAATATCGTCAAAATGGCCATCCTGCCCAAAGCAATATACAGATTTGATGCAATCCCTATGAAACTACTAGCAACATTCTTCAATGAACTGGAACAAATAATTCAAAAATTCATATAGAAACACCAAAGACCCCGAATAGCCAAAGCAATCCTGAGAAAGAAGAATAAAGTAGGGGGGATCTCACTCCCCAACTTCAAGCTCTACTATAAAGCCATAGTAATCAAGACAATTTGGTACTGGCACAAGAGCAGAGCCACAGACCAATGGAACAGACTAGAGAATCCAGACATTAACCCAGACATATATGGTCAATTAATATTTGATAAAGGAGCCATGGACATACAATGGGGAAATGACAGTCTCTTCAACAGGTGGTGCTGGCAAAACTGGACAGCTACATGTAGGAGAATGAAACTGGACCATTGTCTAACCCCATATACAAAAGTAAACTCAAAATGGATCAAAGACCTGAATGTAAGCCATGAAACCATTAAACTCTTGGAAGAAAACATAGGCAAAAACCTCTTAGACATAAACATGAGTGACCTCTTCTTGAGCACATCTCCCTGGGCAAGGAAAACAACAGCAAAAATGAGTAAGTGGGACTATATTAAGCTGAAAAGATTCTGTACAGCAAAAGACACCATCAATAGAACAAGAAGGATCCCTACAGTATGGGAGAATATATTTGAAAATGACACATCCGATAAAGGCTTGACATCCAGAATATATAAAGAGATCACACGCCTCAACAAACAAAAAACAAATAACCCAATTAAAAAATGGGCTCCAAAAAAGAAATACAGATGGCCAACAGACACATGAAAAGATGCTCCACATCGCTAATTATCAGAGAAATGCAAATTAAAACTACAATGAGGTATCACCTCACACCAGTAAGGATGGCTGCCATCCAAAAGACAAACAACAACAAATGTTGGTGAGGCTGTGGAGAAAGGGGAACCCTCCTACACTGCTGGTGGGAATGTAAGTTAGTTCAACCATTGTGGAAAGCAGTATGGAGGTACATCAAAATGCTCAAAACAGACTTACCATTTGACGCAGGAATTGCACTCCTAGGAATTTACCCTAAGAACGCAGCAATCAAGTTTGAGAAAGACAGATGCACCCCTATGTTTATTGCAGCACTATTTACAATAGCCAAGAATTGGAAGCAACCTAAATGTCCATCAATAGATGAATGGATAAAGAAGAGGTGGTACATATACACAATGGAATACTACTCAGCCATAAGAAAAGGGCAAATCCAATCATTTGCAGCAACATGGATGGAGCTGGAGGGTATTATGCTCAGTGAAACAAGCCAAGTGGAGAAAGAGAAATATCAAATGATTTCACTTATCTGTGGAATATAAGAACAAAGGAAAAACTGAAGGAACAAAACAGCAGCAGAATCACAGAACTCAAGAATGGACTAACAGGTACCAAAGGGAAAGGGACTGGTGAGGATGGGTGGGTAGGGAGGGATAAGGGGGGGAGAAGTATTCGGGTATTAAGATTAACATGCAAGGGGGGTTAGGAGAAAAGGGAGGGCTGTACAACACAGAGAAGGCAAGTAGTGATTCTACAACATTTTGCTATGCTGATGGACAGTGACTGTAAAGGGGTTTATAGGGGAGACCTGGGATAGGGGAGAGCCTAGTATACATAACATTCATCATGTAAGTGTCGATTAGTGATACCAAAAACAAAGCAAAAAAAAAAAAAAGGGCAGTTCCTGAGTGGTAACCTTCAACGAGTTCTACACAAGGGTATAAAGGGCATATAAAAGTGTAGGCAAAGGGAATGTTTTTGTTTATACAGAGGATTAAAGCGTAATTGGGCAACCCCGAAAATGAACTAAGATAAGATATGAAAAAGAACTTCCAACATCTGCACTCTCTGGAAGATTCATGCCAGAAGATGATCATCAAAAAACCCCAACAAAGATCCATGCACTGCTATAGCTGTAGATGCACTCATCCCACCAGTTCCTGGACTTGCCATGGGAATGAGGAAGGAGATATCTAAGCTGGCCTGTGCATACAGTAAAACAACAAATTTGACTGGATCTATACTGTTGGAACTCAACCAAGAATTAGGAGAAATGCAAATTGTAGCGCTCCAAAATCTTACAACTACAGACTATTTACTGTTAAAAGAACATAAGGGAGGTGAACATTCCCCAGGAATGGGTTGTTTTAATTTGTCTGATTTCTCTCAGACGGTTCAAGTTCAGTTGGACAATATACATCATATCATAGATAAGTTTTCACAAATGCCTAGGGTGCCTAACTGGTTTTCTTGGTTTCACTGGAGATGGCTGGTAATTACAGATCTGCTTTGGTTATGTAACTATACTCCTATTATGTTAATGTGTGTGCGCAATTTAAGTAGTAGCTTAAAACCTATACATGCTGAAGTACTCTACAAGAAGATATGTCAAAGAAATAATCAATCTTCCCATGTTTTCTTCCGCCTGCTACTTCTATAGCTTTTCTTCTTCCTTCCTAATTACAACCCTTAAATAGAATTCGTGCCTCATATCAAATTTACCGAGTATCATAATTCTTCCAAGTGGTAAAGATACCTCAAGACAAATGCTGGGCATAGAAGCCACAGGGCATAAATATGCAAAGAAGTAAAAAGCTAACCTTTTCAAACAATAAGGCTTCCCTCTCACTTACCAACTTCACATTTCCCTGTATGGCCCCGGAATATGACTGGTTAGCCAGAGACGGGTAAGATTTCTCAAGGGAGGAACAACCTAAGACAGGCACAGTCGCAGGGTGGCCACCAGGTGAGAAATTGGGGATCAACAGAGGTGAGGCTTAGAACCTCACCCCCCCTGTTCTGAGAGAAATCTTCTGCATACGTGGATGTTTTATTGCCCTGGTCTAGCTTGGATTAACACATAGTCTACAGGCACACACCTGATCATCTACATTTGCTCTCCTACAACACTAAACTATGTTTTCTACCTTTATCTTGTATCTACCTACCACTTCAGCATTTTATTAAAAATAATAATAATAAAGAGAGAAATGTGGTATCCACATATAAATCAAGTATAAAAACCAAATGAGTATTCATATTTGAACTGACTGTTAAGAGTTCATAATGCATGAGCAAAACCGAAAGTTTCTGTGATGACTGCTCTTGTACTGTTCACTATGTAACTTATTCATTATGTAAGAATTTGTTCTACATGTAAGAACTTGTTTGTTATGCCTCAGAAGATTGGAGACTGACGAAAATTAGGCTTGGGGTGGATTAATGATTGTGCATTGAGCATTGACTCCCCTATACAGAATTTTATTGTCGTTAAGAACCATTTGATCAATAAATATGAGAGATGCCCTCACAAAAAAAAAAAAAAGGACCGACTTCCAATGGTAAAATAAATAAGTAACCGGGATGTAATGTATAGCATAAGGAATATAAGTCAAGATATTGTAACAGCTTGGTAGGGTGATAGCTGGAACCTAGGATTATGTATATAAATGTTTTACCACTGTGTTGTACACTTGAAACTAATGTAATGTAATACTGTGCGTCAACTACCCTTCAATAAAAAATAATTATTAAAAAAAAAAAAAAGAATGGAAAGACATTTGCACACAGCTGGGGTAGGTGGGAACATCTGTGCGGGGTCTGTGCACTGGATTATCATGTGGAGACCCTAATACTTCCCTCATTTAGGGTCAGGTGGTGGCTTACTGGAAACTTGTCCCTATTTGGGGTAGAGGCCAAGAGCATTTTGTGTGAAGTGGTGGGTGCGGTAAAGTGGGATTCTGGAGAATTCAGTGTAAAGACTGTACTGACACTGAAAGTTTTCTATATGCTTTAAATTGCTGTAAAGTAAATTACTTTTTAGAACAACCATGTCAGTCCTGCACCAGAAGAGCAGAGCAGGCATTACACCCGGTCACAGAGGCCAAGCCCTCCCCATTCAGTTCACCCAAAGTGGAGCGCTACTCAGCCTGCAGGGGTCACTACAAGGCCCGTGGTAAAATTCCCTTGCAGACACTGGGCTTGGTTGTTGGGACGACCTGGAGTGGCACAGTGGGATTTTTTAATTCCAATTTCCACACCGCTCCACCAAAAACCTATTACAGCTAAAAATAAAATCAAGAATCTTGCAGGATACAAAATCAATATACAGAAGTTGTTTGCTTCTGTTCACCAATAACCAACCATCAGAAAGAGAGATTAAGAAAACAATGCCCTTTACAACTGCATCATAAAGAATAAAGTACTTCAGGACAAGCCTAACCAGTGATTCAGGAGGCTTGAGGCCTGAGCTCTGAAAACTGAGGACACTGCAGACCTGGATGGGAGAGTTAGGTTATTACAAGTCCCCTTCACCCACAGCAACCTGCACACTCCGTCGGAACCCCCACCGAAATTCCACCGCACTTCACACAGAAGCAAACACCCAACAGGCTGAATGGAACCGCACGGGACCCCATCCCCACAGCCATCCTGAGAAAGCAGAGCCCGGGCATCATGCCTTGACCTCCCACTTCACTGTGGACCTGTAGCAACCGAGACCCAGTGAGGCGCCAAGCAGAAGCAGGTGTGGAAACAGGACACCAGGTGCCCTTCATCCCCCAACCTGCTCAGCACCAAGAACTGGCTCAACGAGGCCCCGGGCGCAGGCCGTGGGTGGGGGCCGCCCTCAGGAAGCTGGGCTGTGTGCCATGCTGTGCCCGGGGAGCCTCCCAGGCGGACCCGACCTCGAGGAACCTTCCCAGGAAACTGCCCCATGTGCTGGGCACACAGCAAGGGCTGCAGTCCGGGTAAGCGGACCGCTTAAGCAGCCAAGTCCCCTCCGTCCCCTTTCCCATCTCAGAGCCTTGTTAGGAAGGATGCCTGCAGCCCGGAGGGCATCCCGCAGGTGCGGCCAATCCACCCGATCTACGGGGCCCGAGGTGCGCAACGCGGAGACACGGGCTCCCGGGGACGCGCTGGATGTGCACATCCGCCCCGGCCCAGTCTCAGCCTGCACCCCGAACTCGCCCTGAGTCACACCCGCCGCACCCCGAACTCACCCGCTCCCACCTCAGCCCAGACTCCGCAAAGACGGTTCTCATCGCAGGCCTTTCTCCCCCGGCCCCTGAAGAGGTGCGTTCGGCAGGCGGTGCACGGAGAACCTCTCCTTACCTTTCCCTACCGCAGCTCCTCAGAAAACAGAGCTGTCGCTGCAGATGCGGCCCGCGGTGTCACGGATCTGCAGGGGAGCCGGAGCAATTCCAGCATCAGTCAGAGCTGGGAGAAAAGTCCTGCGAACTCACTGCGCATGCGCCCCGCTGGTTCACAAAGAGGGCAGAGGCGCCACCTGCGGGCCGCAGTGAGCGGTGCAGGACCGCGCTCACAGCTCAGGGAAGGTGGTGTCCTCTTGTGACTAAACTGATGAACCACAAATCTTTGGAAATTCAAGCCGCAATAGGCACAAATTTCCTGTGTCTTCTCCACTTTGTTTGAGAGTGAAAGGAATGAAATGAAGTAGACACAGGCTTTACAACTTACACCAAAATTAACTCAAAATTCCCCATAGGCATGTTCCTTAGAAAACTAAAAATAGAAATACCATTTGACCTAGGAATTCCACTCTTAGGAATTTAACCAAAGAATGTAATTTCTCAGATTCAAAATGACATATGCACCCCTCTATTTGTTGCAACACTATTTACAATAGCCAAGATATAGAAGCAACCTAAATATCCATCAGTAGATAAATGGATAACAAAGATGTGGTACATACACACAATAGAATACAACTCAGCCATAAGAAAAAACACATTCAACCACTTGCAACAACATGGATGGAGCTGGAAGATATTATGCTCAGTGAAATAAGCCAAGTGGAGAAAGACAAATACCAAATGATTTCCCTCATTTATGGAGTATAACAGCACAGTAAAACTGAAGGACGGAAACAGAAACAGACTCACAGACTCCAAGAAGGGAATAGCGGTTAACCAAATGGGAGGGTGGGGAGGGCAGGTAGGGAGGAAGGGAGAAGGGGATTGAGGGGTATTATGATTGGCACACATGGTGTGGGGGATCACGGGGAAGACAGTGTAGAAGAGAGAAAACAAGTAGTGACTCTGTGGCATCTTACTACACTGATGGACAGTGACTGCAATGGGTTACGGAGGGGACTCGATAATATGGGTGAATATAGTAACTGCAGTGTTTTTTCATGTAAAACCTTCATAAGAGTGTATATCAGTAATACCTTAATTAAAATATTTTTCTAATGGTACACTCATAAAAAAATTCTCCATAGGCAAATTTTTTATTCTAAATTAGAAAATTCATAGGTAAAAGCAAAATCTACACAACTTTACTGCAGACTTTCACCACCCAACACCAAAGGCTTATCCACAAAAGAAAAATAATCACATGGGCTTAACAGAATTATAATTTCTACTCTAAAAGACCTTGTTCAGAGAACCCAAACACAAGACACAAACTGAAAGAAAATATTTTCAAAATACATATTTGATACAGGATTTGTACTCAAGATATACAAAAATCCATAAAAAATGAGCCATAACAAATATTTTACAATTAAAAAAAGTCTCACCTTAACATCCAAGAATTACATCGCCAGTATTTAAACTGCTTTGAAAAACAATGCCCCAAAAAAGCCACCATGCAATTTTATGCAATACCTCTATTCATAAAGGCTAAAAACTTCAAGAAACCAGGATGTGTTTCAATAGATGAATGCCTTGGCAAATTGGGGTACATCCATTACATTTCACTACAACTTGGACAGTGAAATGTACAGTGATTTGCCCAGTGAATTTGGTGCCTTGATCACTGGAGGTTACCGGTCTTGCGTGAGAAATGGTTTCTAACAGCTTCTTTGGGATTACGAAGGCATCGGCCTTGGGCCAGCAGAAGGCTTCATTCTTCCCTGTGGGGTTGGAATGCATCACCCTCCCAGTACACCACATGGATATGTTCGCCAACCTGGAAGCTCTCCAAATTCCATATTTTGAGACACAGGTATGGTGTATTATTGACTCCATTTTTATCCCCTCCCCTTTCTCTGGAGAATGGAGGGGTGACGCTGAAAATCCCAAGCTTCTCATCATGGCTTGGGCTTTCTGCCTGTCAGACAACCAAGCAGAACCCACCCAGAACCACCTACTTAGAACAAAAGATGCCACTATTACTCAGGAAATCCCCAGAGCTTTAGGAACCCAGTGTCAGGAACGAGGCCCAGACCAATATGCATGTTTTCTATTGTACTCCCGTGTTCATGGTGGCACATCCCAGGGAGAGGGTTGGGAATTCGTGTTTCCACTATTCCCAGGAGAAGGAGCATATAAAACAGAAACTAAGTTGAGTTATACAAAATATATAATGTATAATGTGTGACCCCAAGATGTACGGACTGAGATTCCAACTAAAAGGCCAATGTGGCCATAGTGACAAGTATCAGCTTCCAGGGCTATGTGAGGGTCTGACAGGCAGTTTCTCTAACTGTCCATTTGCAGCTCTGGGTGGGGAGTGAAGGACCCCCCAGGGTGATGGAAAGAGCCCTGTGATCAGAGGAGAAGCCCCTCTTCTTTAAAATTCCATATTAAATAATGTGAACATTAAGAAAATACTAAGAATAGACTTAAGGTGCAAATCTTGTACATTGAAAATAATAAAACATTGATAATTTTAAAACTAAAAAAGAGCTAAATACATGTAAAGTCTACTCATGTTGAAGGAAATACTTAAATACTGTTAAAGTGGCAATGACTCAAATGCACCCTACAGAGTCAACATGATTTCTTTGAAAATTCACACAGGCTTTAATGTACCAGCTGATCCTGACACATGGAATATCAAGGGACCCCAAAGAGGCCTTGAAAACAATCTTGAAAAAGAAAATCAAAGCTGCAGGCTCATGGCCCCCAAGATCAAATCTTAGTACAAAGTAACAGTACATAAAACACTGTGCCACTGGCATAAACATACACAGTTGGCCCTTGGACAGCAGGGGTGTGAACTGCAAAGGTCCACTTGAGTGGATTTTTTTCCACAAATATATAGAAAAAGTGTTTAAAGACTTAAGACAATTTGAAACATTTGCTTTTTTCTAGCTTAGCTTACTGTTAGAATACAGCACAAAATATATGTATAATGTACAAAATATGTCTTAATTGAGAGTCTATATTATTGGTAAGGTTTCCAGTCAAAATAGGCAAACAGTTTTAGGATAATACTTTAGTTATGGGGGAGTCAGATGTTTCATGTGGATTCTGACTCTGTGGGATGTGAGCTACACAAACCCCCATGTTGTTCAAAGGTCAACTGCATGTATAGATCAGCAGAACTGAGAGGAAATCCCAGAAATGACCACAACCATCTACAGTCATTTAATTTCTGACAAGGGTGGACAACATTAAATTAGGGAAAGAATGGTCTCTTCAGCAAATGGTGCTGGGCAAATGGCTGTCCCTGTGCAGAGAAATGAAACTGGACCCTTAATACATACCACATATAAAAATTAACTCAAGATAAAGCGCTTACATGTAATAGGTAAAATTATAGACTCTAGAAGTAAACATGAGGAGAAACCTTCATGATGTTGGATTTAGCCATGGTTTCTCAGATATGACACCAAAGGGCAAGCAACAAAAAAAGCATAAATTAAAGTTCTCCCAAATTAAAAACTTTTCTGCATCAAAAGTCACCAACCATAATGTGAAAAACAGTCACAGGACAGAAGAAAATATCTGCACATTGTACATCTTACAAGAGCCTGTTATCCAGAAAACACCACAAACTCGTATAGGGCAACAAGACAACAACCCAAATTTTAAAGTGGAAAAAAGACTGCAGCTAAGACACACAAACATTCAACAAGCACATGACCAGGCATCACACAGCATTAGTCAAAATGGAAATGCAAATTAGATCACAGTGGCCACCCACTGCAAGCACACGGCAATGGCCATACTCAGGAAAATTCAAAACCACATGCTGTCAAGGATGTAGAGGAATTGGAGCCCCTAACCTTTGCTTGTGGAAATGTAAAACATGCAGCCTGTGTACAACAGGTTGCCATTTCTTCATAATATATAATGCAATTACCTAATTGTGGGTTAACACCCACTCCTAGATACATACCCCCAAAAATGAAAACGTTGTTCAAACAGAAACTGGCCCATGAGTTCTTGGCAGCACTGCTCACCACAGCAAAAAGGCAGAAACAACCCTAATGCCCATCAAGGGGTAAACGGATGAACAAAACAGGGTTGACCCACAAACTGCATTATTCTGCCGAATTCAGAAATAAAGAAAATGGTCCAAAGCTGCTTTGAAAACTGTGTGTGTGTGTATGTGTGTGTGTGTGTGTGTGTGTGTGTCTGTGTGTGCAGGGCATCCCCAGAGACTAGAGTATAGAATTAACATATGATTAGCGATTCCATTTCAGGGCATTTCCCCAGGTGACACGAAAGCAGGGACTTAGATATTTGCATATCCATATTCACAGCTGCATTACTCAAAACAGCCAAAAGGTGGAGACCCGGGTGTCCACAGACACATGAAAAAAGTGTGGTTTCCTCACAGTGGAGTAAACAAGGAGTCCTATGACCTGCTACACAGATGGACCCTAAAGTCGTTATACTCAGTGAAATGCCCCCCTCAAAGGACAAATATTATGTGATCCCACTTGTCCAAGGTCCCAGAGAGCCCAACTGACATAAAATCTCAGGAACAGTTCCAGAAAAAGGAAACTGCATCAGGATAGAAAGACGTGTGCACACAGCTGGTGTGGGTGGTGACTGCTACCGTGGTTCTGTGCATTGGATCACCACGTGGAGGCCCTAATACTCCCTGGGATCATGTCCCTGTTTGGGGTAGATGCTCCAGCATTTTGTGTGAAGTAGCAACTGCGGTAAAGTGAGATGCTGGGGAATTCAGTAAAATGAGAATTTGTACTGACACTGCAAGTTTTCTGTATGTTTGAAATTTCGGGAAAGTAAATTACTTTGCCAAACAACCATGAGAAAAGGAGAGCAGACATCACACTCCATCAACAGAGGCCAAGGCCTCCCCATCCAGTTCACCTGATGGGGGCACTACTCACCTTGCAGGGGACCAGGGGGGTCACTAGCAGTCACGTGGGAGAATCCCCTGTAGCCACTGGGCCTTGGGCGTTGGGACAACCTGTGGTACAAACAGTGAGATTTTAGAATTCCAATTTCCCACACCACTATACCAAAGACCTTTTAAAACTAAAAATAAACTTGTAAGGTAGAAAAGTTGGTTGCTTGTATTCACTAATAGCTGAAAGGAAAGGAGCAAAACACAGCAGCAATTCACCGGAGAATTCCACTTTATTAGGGAAAGGTGCTGGGTTATATAGGAAGGGGCATGAGCTGATTGAGGTGTCACTTCTGCGGGGCTGGTGGCTATTGGCTACGTGCTGGGATTGGGAGTGGGGCAAGGGGTGTTTGGGCTGCAGCTGGCGCGGGCGGGAACCGAGGACCCAGAAGAGAAGCAGGAAGTTCGCCATCTTATGGGTGGGGGCCCTTCATTACCCCCTTTCGCCTCTATGGGGTTGTGGACGTTGCTTTCTCTCTGACTGCTTCCTGCTGAACAGGGGCAGAGAAGGGAGTGAGGGCTTGAGGACTGGGAGGAAAGAGTTGATAGGACTTCCCACAGTAAGGACGAGTAGATGTGGACTTCTTCAGGTTGGAAATCAATGAAGGTTCCTTATAACCATAGGTTGAGGACTTGTTGATTCTAATGGTGCCAAGAGGATACGGGTGCCAGAAGCCAGGCGTCTGCGGCCATTGTTTCCAGGAACAGTTTCCAGTGGAGAGAGGGGTCCATCTCAGCGTGTGGTGAGGAGGTTACGTGAGGGTGCGGGATCTTCTGTGGCTAAAAGCTGGTAGTTCCTGAGTAAAAGCTGGTTGAAAGTTTGATTAGAGATTTTACCGACTTGGGATTTGATAAACTTTACTATACAAGGTAAGAAGAGACAGGCGAGAAGAATGATTATTATAGGGTCTGCAATGGGCCACAGCCAGGTGAGGAAGGGGTTTGTTAGTATTGAAGAGAATGGGTTGGAGTAGTAATACTGTGGGTACTGGGAGTTACCCATGTAGTGAATGGCACAAGACCAGTAGGGACATCTCTGTAGGTGTCTGGCCATCACCTGCAACGGGCTTGTTTTTGGTCATAGAGGAAGCAGAGGTAGGGAGAATAAAGGTAGCTACTAGTGAACACTTCGGTGGAGGGAGGAAAGTGGAGGTATAAAGGCTCGGAGCAGCCTTTCAGAGGGCAGTCTGATGTGGCAATGAGGACAGTAATTTTTGTTTGATGCTGTGTGTAAGTCTGTCTTTGAATCGCCATACAAAGGAGGCTGGGGTGGCGGGGAAGACAATAGGAATGAGGAAAAAAAGCGAGAGAGAGCGAGGGAGCAGTAAAGGAGGAAAAAGTCATGATTCGGGTATAGATGGCAAAGGGGGTGAATGGGATTTTGGAGAAAAGAGGACAGTATGGTCAGGAGTCTGGAGGGAGGGAGAGTCTGTAAACTTTTGTAGGTTAAGAGATCGTTTAGGTGATGTGGGGACAGAATGGTAAGGGGCACCCCGAATGACAGTTTATGAGCTTCCTTCTGCAAGAGCTGTCCAGCGGCTAATGCCCGTAGGCAGGGGGCCCATCCGTGAACTGTGGAGTCTAATTGCTTGGAAAGATAAGCTACTGGGGCAAAGGATGGGCCATAATATTGGCTTAGGACTCCTAGAGCTTGACTGGACCTCTCATGAATGTATAATTACAAGGGCTTTAACAAATCAGGAAGATGGAGAGCTGGGGCTTCCACAAGGGCTCCACGGAGCTTAATGAAGGAGTGTTGGGGTGAGGATAATGGTTCTCCAGGGGCGCCCTTGCTGAGGTCATATAGGGGTCTTGCCAACAGGGAGAAGTTAGGGATCCACGCTCTAAAATACTAAGCCAGGCCTAGAAAGGAAAGGATTTCTGTCTTGGTTTTTGGAACAGGCATGTCAGAGAGGAGCTGTTTTCTGTCTAAGGTAATGGACTTTCTTTGTTGAGATAGAAGAAATCCCAGGTAAGTGACAGAAGGGGAAGAGAATTGATCTTTGACAGGGGATACCCAGTAACCTCTGGAAGCTAGAAGGTTAAGTAGGGAGGCAGTGTCAAGTTGAGACTGTTCGTACGAAGGACTGCAGAGTAGAAGATCATCCATGTAATAAGGTGGACTTGGAATCCTTGTGGCAAAACTGTAAAAGTGAGTTGTTCAGAATGTCTTGTGTATGGGTCCGTCCAGGTAATGGCAAAAAATATTGGGAGGAGGGGTCCAGAGGGATAGAAAAAAATGTGTCTTTGAGATCTAGGACTGAGAAGTGGGAGGCTGAGGGAGGGATCTGCGATAAAAGGGTGTATGGATTTGGGACTAAGGGATGGATAGGGACGATGGCCATGTTAATGAGGCGAAGGTCTTGGACGAGGCGGAAAGATACGTTGGTTTTTTTAACAGCTAATATGGGGGTATTAAACGGGGAGTGAGTGGGTCTGAGGTAATTTTTGTTTAAAAGATCTTGAATGATGGGTTGGAGGCCTATGAGGGCTGAAGTGGTTAGGGGGTATTGGGCCTGACAGATATACTGAGAGGGGTTATGTAATTTGATAGAGGCAGGAGGACATAGAGCTACGGCATGGCTTGTAATGTCCCATACTTTGGGATTTACAGGGTGTATGAGGGTGGAACTGGAGCTTTCATTGGGTAGAGGGGGGTCATTGGCTATGAGGGCTATCAGAAAGGGAGTACTGGGGGCTGTGGGAGTGGATATAGTTATGGAAACATGGAGGAGAGAAAGGATGTCCCATCCTAGTAAAGGGATGGGACACTGGGGCATAACTAGGAAGGAGTGGGAGAAAGGTATGGGATTGTCTTCGATTGTGCATAAAAGGGAGGTTTTTAATGGGAAAATCTGTTTACCTCCTACCCCGACTATAGGAGAAATGGCAGGCGTGGTAGGGCCCCGGTATTCTCGCAAGACTGAGAAGGTGGCTCTTGTATCTAGGAGGAAGGAGATGGGGCGACCGTCTACTATTAAAGTAACCCTGGGCTCCTGTTTGGTGATGGAAATGGTCGGGCGAGAAGCCCCCGGGCCCCATCAATCTTCTTCTGCCAGCCCCACTACGGAGGGCTTAGGATGGGGTTGTTCGTCCAGCCTCCCCTTCGTGTGGCTGGGCAATCAGACCCCCAGTGGCCCTCTTTGTGACATCTGGGGCATGGAGTGGTAGCCCTTGACTAATGTTCTTCTTGTCCACACTTGAAACAAGCTCCTGTGGGGGGCTTGTTTGTCGAGGAGTGCCCAGGTTGTGGTTTTATCAGCTGGGCCAACATTTAGAAATTGGCCTGATCAGCCTTTTGTTTACGGCGTTCTTTCTCCTCCTCCCGGTTATGGAAGACTTTAAAGGCCACTGTTAGGATCTCAGTCTGTGGGGTAGCCGGGCCCTGTTCTAACTTTTTGAGTTTAGCTTTAATGTTGGGGTAGCTTTGAGCTAGGAAGTATGTCATAAGGACATGTCTCCCATCAGGCGTTTCTGGGTCCGGCTGGTATACTGTAATATGGCTTGAGTGAGTCTAAGAACTTGGAGGGAGCTTTTGAAAATTGACTACTTTACAAGCTGCCTTTTTCAGACCTGCTTTTAAGCAGGAGGCAAAAATATCTCGAGAGCGGAGACCCACGGCGGTGTTATAATCCCAGTGTGGGTCTTGTTCAGGGACAGCGGTGGGGCCAGGGGGATAGGTGGAGTCAGTCCTGTGGGTTTCTATAGCGTGCATTTGGGCAAAGTCCCAAACTCATCTGTGCTCTTCAGGAAGGAGGGTATTGGCCAGGAGCATTGAAATGTCATGATGTGTGAGGGTCCATTGAAACTCCTTGATATATGTCGTGGCATCAGTGGAGAAGGAACCTAGGCGTTTCTCCAGTTGGGCTAAATCTCCTAAGGAGAAAGGGCCGTGAACGCACACGATGCCTTCGGATCCTGCTACTTCTCGAAGGGGCGCAATAATTTTGGGAGGCCCTCGGGACCGAGTCTGAGGAGGACTGAAGGATTCTGGCTCAGTCTGTGGGGAGAAACAGGTGATGGGGGCAAAGACGCGATAAATTTGGGAGGCTTTCGGGACTGAATCTGAGGGGGACTGAAGGGTTCAGGCTCAGTCTGTGGGGAGAAACAGGTGATGGGGGCAAAGACAGAGGAGGCTCCTGGAAATTAGTTGGAGGGGGGCTGAAAGGCTCATGCTTGAACTGCAAGGAGAGTGAGGTGGGGGAGGAGATGGTGGTGGAGGAAGGGGGAGGGGCTGTTGTGGGAGAGAATGGGGAGGCGGCGGACTCAGCGGAAGAGGGTGGAGGGGTTGTAGGAGGGGGAAGGGAGTGAAAGGGAGGCTTTTGCGGGGGAGATGGCTTGCAGGCTAGGAGAACTTGGGGGGAGGCGCGGTGAGGAGGCGGAAAGCTTCGGTATAGGGAATCTCCTTCCAGTTTTTCAGGCGCTGGCAGTAGTTAAAGAGATCGCGAGTGATGTTGGGATCAAGAGTTCCCCCTGCGGGCCATTGGTTGTTATTGTTTAGGGGCTATGTCAGCAGTTGGGAGCAGTATTTACGGGGAGGTTTTGGTTTTATATCAGGCGTCAGGGAGAGGGTGGCTAGATACTTGAGCAGGCATTCAAGAGGTGAACTTTCAGGGAGGGATGAGGAGGCTCCCATGGCTAAAGGACAGAGAAGGAGACAAACAGGGAAAGACGAACGGAGATCCTCGGACTGGGAGCAGACTGCAAGGAGACAAAGGGCATCTCCGATGATCCTTGGTGGTCTGCAGAAACTCATATACGAGTCGGTTTCTTAGGAAATGTGGGTCGTCACCCAGACTTCTCTAAGAAGGCAGAGTGCCGGAGTCCGAGGTACCTAGTACTAGGAGTTTTCAGCAGAAGGAATTTTTGGTGGAAGGTACGGAAGGATGAGGGGGGGAGAGAGGGCGCGTTTTCATCCGCAAAGGAGTCAAATCGTTTATGGCTGTTGGAGGAGGGGACTGAGGGTCCAAAGCAGTCATGAAGGCCTAAGGCAGGGAGAGCAAACGAGTCACCTCGTTTATGGCTGTCGGAGGAGGAGCCCGAGGGTCCGCCGCAGCCGTGAAGGCCTAAGGCGGGGAGAGTTCCCTCCTCGTCCCCGAGCGTCAGGGCCTTGCCGGACGATCATGGTCAATGGCGCTGCGATAGCTCAGGGAAGAGCGGCCCGCTCCGGGGGAAAACTTACCCCAAGGCCAAAGAGGAGTGGTGTGAGGAGCCAGCGCCGGAAAAAGAGGATGAGGGCAAGCTGCTGCTGGTGTCGGGGGAAGACGGGGCCCAGTTGGGGTGTCCCATCTCCCGGGTTTCAGCACCAATGAAAGGAAAGGAGTGACACACAGCAGCAATTCACCGGAGAATTCCGCTTTATTAGGGAAAGGTGCTGGGTTATATAGGAAGGGGCATGGGGTGATTGTGGTGTCACTTCTACGGGGCTGGTGGCTATTGGCTACGTGCTGGGATTGGGAGGGGGGTGAGGGGTGATTGGG
Source organism: Manis pentadactyla (assembly GCF_030020395.1). NCBI lineage: Eukaryota > Metazoa > Chordata > Mammalia > Pholidota > Manidae > Manis > Manis pentadactyla. The sequence continues at coordinate 83,222 of NW_026644764.1, forward strand.
CTTTAGGTGGCGCCGGCGGGAACCGAGGACCTGGAAGAGAAGCAGGAATTTCGCCATCTTATGGGTGGGGGCCCTTCAGCTGCCCCCTCCCAACCTGAAAAATGTGCCTTAGTTTAGCCAATCATCACACCGCTGTAAATCTAAGCTCTGCCTCCCCCTGCCTTCTTTTAAAACTCGCTGTCTGTCTATTTTCACGTGACTTCCCCGGCCTGTGATAGCTGGACTGCAGAACCTCACTCGAGGGCATTCAAATAAATTACCTGGCCCTTTGTTGCCTCTCTTTGCCTGCTTATTTCAGCTAGAGTTTATCTTACAGACACAAGTTTTACAGCTTACACCAAAGCTCACTCAGAATTGTACATTGGCAAATTTTAAATGCAAAATCATTAAATTCTAGATAAAAAATGAAAATCTACATAATCTTGTATTTGCTGATAACTGTTAAGATCCTACACAAAAAGCATGTTCACAGAATAAAAATAATTTCTTGGCTTTATAAAATTAAAATTTTCTAATCTGAAAGACCTTGTTCAGAGAACCAGAGACAAGACACAAACTGGGAGAAAATATTTGCAAAGTATATATTTGATAAAGGATTTGGGAAATCAGGAGACACAGCACTGCACACCTAGGAGAACTGCCAAACTCCAGAAACATGACAACATCGACCTCTGTGGGGTGAGGAGCACTGGGAGCCTCCTTCGCTGCATGGACAGCCCCTTGGAAGAGAGTTTGCCAGTTTCTTTCAACACAAGTCTCATGTTAGGATCCAAGAATCATGCCTCCAGTATTTAGACAACTGCTTTGAGAAAACCACCATGCAATTATACACAGTAGCTCAATTCATAATGGCTAAAAACTTGAAATAAGTAGATAATAAATTCAGAATGAATAGGTAAATTGTGGAACATTCATGTGAAAGGGACCAGAATATGCCACTCTAAAATATGCCTCTTGGGCATAGGATTATTTGGGTCTGATTAATTTTTAAAAACAGCAGACACAGAGGAATCACTAAAAAGTGACTACAAGTTGCCCTTTTGTGAGAGAAGTCTGCATTAAGAAAGGAAATCTCCACTTGTACAGTGTCTCCCTCTCTGTACCAAGAATACAAGGATGAATAAATCCCTAGAAATCCATGTCAACAGAGGAGGCCTGGACTTAAGCCCTTATTTACTGTGCTTTGCCTGATAACTTCCCTCAACTGGCTGCCTGGAAGAGTTCCTTTTGTTTTTACCTGAAGATCCTATTTCAGGTGATGGCTTGGGCCATTTCCTGGAGTTCACTAGTTTTCCTGGGAATCCCCTGTGTATACAGCCAGTATTAATGTTGTCAAAATTATAGACTTTTTTCCTACCTTTGATGCTGGGGTTCTTGTTCATGAAGCTGAAGAATGAGCTTCACAAACACTCAAGGTTTGGAGAGTAAGGTATAGGCTTTTATTTAGAAATAAAGTGAGAGACTAGAGCTCCTGGCTCACACCAGGAGGGGACAAGAGAGCCTGCAGTGGTGCGTTGTCTAGTTGGTTTTATAGGCAGCTGAGGATTTTGCGATAACATGAAAAAACTTAGGGGTGTGCACTTGCATCACCTGCCCTGTCCTCAAGGTGGGCTGAGTCATATACTCTGATTCCTAGGGCGGACAGCAGAGTCACGGGTTATGATGATACCCTTGAAGAACACTCAAACATTCCAGGTCAAGTTGCTCCTGGCATTTTGACCTTTAACTGATCTCACTGAAGATGTCTATATCTTTACCCTAGACAATGTGTGACCTTGACTTTGTATAATTTGCACAATATTAGCACAGACTTTCAATAGGAACTTCTTTGCCCATTGTTACATCGATCTTACTGTAAATATTGCACCGTGCTTTCCCCCCCATAGGCCCTCACCTTTATCTGACTACACCCACCATCCCTGTCTCACTATTAATCTTTTATTATGGAGGGTCTCAGCAAAGAACCTGAAAAAGTAAAGGAAAAGTTATTTTTCCTCCCCTACACATACAATGCAGTACTATTCAGCCATAGAAAGAAATGAATTGCCAACCCATGCAGACACAGATGAATCTTAAATATGTTTAAAATACAAAAACCAAATGTAAATATAAATTTCAAATTATTTTTATTCAAAAGAGTCATAAACTGGGAAGAACCCTATCTAGCAAGTAGAGGGGCAATCCACTGAGCTGCAGGAAAGGCCAGGTTTATAAAGGCAGAGAGGGAGGGGAAACACAAAAGCAAAGAATTCATTGTTTTAGGCAAGGTCACCCTCCTACAGGGAATAGAAGGAGTCTGTCAGCAGATTTCCTCCTAGCGCTGACCAGGAAACTCCTATATGGCTGGTTAACGGTTATACTTTGCAAGTGGGGAGGGACTGGGGGCCTGGCAAAACTGCAGTTAGGTTAGGCATTAAGTCTTGGTTCCCTGACATGGAGACTTATCATAAGTGATATTTATTTTGCTCCTGTGACTTTAGAAGCCAGGCTTCTCCTGTTGGAGTGGGAAGTTACAGATAAACAAGGAGAGAAAGTGACAATATCCACGTGATACAGGATGAGGCTGGAGACATCTATATAAACTCATCCTTAGCTAAAGACAGTTCCACATAGAAATCTTTATAATTAGGTATGTATGCATAGATTGGAACTGGTGCGTATATTTTCTTCCATTGTCCACTGAGCACATTTAGCTGCAACATGTAAATTTTTAATACCATTCCCTAAGGTGGCAGGGCTGTTTGAATAAATGGCTAACACTAGGACTGAAATAGTAAATAAAGAAGCCAGGACAATAATGAAGTATCACAAAATAGGGAAGTACCCCCCAAAAAAGGGCTGACAAAGACTGAATATGTCAAAGGGGAAGAGGAGCCGATGGACGTAGTTCTCCAGAGCCACAGCAGCCATGACCGGAGCAACCAGATGCTAGTGCTGGGCTGTCACCAAAAGCCTAAAACAGTCATCCAGACATTCACATTGGTAAAAATAAGTTATTAAGTGATTTTTACGCATGGGGTTGGACATAGTTATATTGCAGAAGAATTCTGAATAATTGATGTTGGCACTCAGACATCCATCATGGAGGTGTGGCCGACTCCCCTCTTCAGAGGAGGTCTTCCTCCTCAAGAAGACACACAGGATGGACATGGGGGAAAGTACCTCCCCAGTGGGGAGACCCAATGAACACTACCTAAATCAGTGGCCACAGATGTGAACAGCAATAAGTTGCCTTGAGAGCATGTGTAGAAACAAGCTGCATCAACCTGGTAGCCTAGAGGAATTGGGTGGATTTCCTAGTAAAAAAAAACACACTAACAGAATGAGCCCTAAAACAAGGAAAATACAAGCACAACATGCAGGGACCTCTTCCCTCACTTCTCCTCTCACTGTTCTGGGGATTCTCTACCCCAGAACAGAGAAGGAACAGGGACAGAGCTGTTTTCAGCCCCTCAGATCTGACCCCATGCACTCCTCAACCACCCCCAGCCATGCTCCACCCAGGGAGGACGCCAGGCAGAGGTAGTCTCAGGAATTATTGATAATGATGTGTCAGCTGGGACTTTTCTAGTTGCAAGGGACCAGACACACTTGGAGAAGTAAAATAAACTAATTACTTTATAAATGATAGAAATGTTAGTGACTGCAAGAGGCAATTTTAAGATGGTGCCTGAGCCTGCCAGATCCAGGGGCTCTCCCAGTAGGACATGGTCGGTCTCCAGCCCTCCGACCTGAGTGCCTGTGGGGTGGCCCCACTCATGGGCAGTCTCTCTCGCTGCATCTGGGGCCTCCAGCAGCTCCAGGTGGACACCCACTCACCGACCATTCTAAGGCAGTGTTCCTCCTTCCCTCAGGTTCCATGAAAAGTCATGTCGTTCAATGACTTTGGCCTGGCTCCAGTTGCATTTGCATCCTTGACCCCATCAGAACACCCAGAGGATGGAACGTGGGGTTGGATGGGCTGGGATCACACACCCATCTTCAAGGTGGGTGGAACATAGGGTCTGCCTTCTGGAGCTGATTGGAATGGAGGCAGGTGACTGAAAGGAAAGCTGAGGTGGAGATTTGGATATGAGAACAGGTGCCGGGCAGGGAAAGCAGCACACTCCACATCACTGCTGGCCCGGTGCACAGTAGTGAGTCCAAAGCCCAAGGAAGGAGGGAGCTCACGTAGGGTCGGGGGTTGCATCTGCCCATCTGCTGCTCCTGGGGCCCTGCCATGGCCACAAGAAGCTAATCCACTGACAGAAAAAGCAGTATTAATGCTGGTGGTAAATGTAACAGGCATCTCCCTACCCTCTGGGAGGCAGTTGCTCTCAGGTCTCTGATTTTCAATGAGTATGAATGTCAAAGGTTTGTTACAGCTGGAAGGCTGAAGGAACGCAGGGCTGTATGTATGTAACTCTGCTGTATGGCTGTTGTGGTCAGGACCACATTCAATGCTCAGAAAGTTATTACCTCTCATGGCAGACTAAGGCTGTGATTCAGGAGACACGTGTCAGCCACACTGGTGATAGGAACTGAAACATCCCAAAGGGCTGTCTATACTGCCCATGTAGCTGTTCAATTGCCCAGCATCAGGATCAGCTCAGTAACTGGCCAAGGAGGCTTGACAGGGCCCAGACTGGCCTTAGTAGGAGGACCATGGATGCCCGCCTGGTGGACAGAAGCCAAGGGCTGTCCTGTCTACGTGTGATTGTCTGTGGCTGCCCACCAGAAAGGACAAGGGATCCATCCAGTCCCAAGAGGGCCCTGCCAGCCCTAAAGAAGGCAACATTTGGGAGCTGGCAGGTCACTGCACCCAGGCCTGTATAAATCCACACATGCCTACCAAGGGCCCTGTGTGGCAGGCACTCAGGCTGCCCAGGAGTATGGCCATCAACACCCAGCCCAGGTGGGGCAGGAGGAAATGTGATCTCTAGGAACTCCAAAACATGTGGTGGCGGTGGACTTGAAAGCACCAGAGTGAATGTTTCATTCTCCTCCTTTCAGAGCCCAGGACTGAGATGGGGGAAGGAGAGAAAACCACCAGTCCAGCCTAACCCTGTCTCATGTGTGACCATGGGCAAGTCCTTTCCATCCTGGAGGCCTCAATAGAGATAGAGGGGCAGGGGAAATGGACTACTTGTGCTTAATGAAAGTTAAACCAAACCCTAATGCCCTAAATCTACACCAATCTCCCTCATCTTAATTATTATTCCCCTACGTGTTTTATGTATACAATGTCATAATCTACATCTTTTAAATTTGCATATCACTTAATAATTTGTGTATTACTGATTTTACTACTTTTGCCTTTTGTACTTCAAAGTCACTATGTAAGTGATGTGTAGCTACATTTCACTGAGGAAAAACATCTCAATTTAAAAACAATTCCATCTAAAGAAGTCCCTTTAACATATCCTGTAAGGTCAGTCTAGTGGTGATTAATCTTCTAGCCTTGATATCTATGGAAAACTTTTTCCTCTCTCCTTCAATTCTGAATGCTAACATTGCTTGGGAGAATATTCTCGGTTGTAGTTTTTTTTCCTCTCAGTAATTTGAATATTCCATGCCCCTTCCTTATGGCCTGTAAACTTTCTGCTGAGAAATCCTATAGCCTTATGGATTTTCCCTTATAGATACTGGTAACTGTCTGCTTTTCTCTTGCTGCTCTTAAGATTCTCTCTTTATTGCTGATCTCTGCCATTTTAATTACTATGTGTCTTGGTGTGGACCTCCTTGCGTTCATCTTGTTAAGGATTTTCTGTGCTTCCAGAACCCCTATTATGAGAATATTGTTTGGTTTGGAGGTGTCACAGAGATGTTTTTTTTTCTTTTACTAAGGTATCATTGATACACACTCTTATGAAAGTTTCACAAAAAAAACAATGTGGTTACTACATTATCCAGTCTGCCCCATACCCCATTGCAGTCACTGTCCATCAGTGTACTAAGATGCCACAGAGTCCCTATTTGTCTTCCCTGAGTGACACTGTCTTCCCCATGACCCCACACACACCATGTGCACCAATCATGATACCCCACAATCCTGTTCTCCCTCCCTCCCCACCTGCCCTCCCCTACCCCTCCACTTCTTGGAGTCTGTGAGTCTGCTGCTATTTTGTTCCTTCAGTTTTGCTTCATTGTTATACTCCACAAATGAGGGAAATCATGTGGCATTTGTCTTTCTCTGCCTGACTTATTTCACTGAGCATAATACCCTCTAGCTCCATCAAGATTGTTGCAAATGGTAGCATTTGTTTCTTTCTTATAGTTGAATAGTATTCCATTGTGTATATGTACATCTTCTTTATCCATTCATCTACTGATGGACACTTAGGTTGTTTCCATATCTTGGCTGTTGTAAATAGTGCTGAGATTAAACATAGGGGTGCATATGTCTTTTTGAATCTGGGAAGTTGTTTTCTTTGGGTAAATTCCTAGGAGTGGAATTCCTGGATCAAATGGTATTTCTATTTTTAGTTTTTTGAGGAACCTGCTTATTGATTTCCACAATGGTTGAACTAGTTTACATTTCCACCAGCAGTGTAGGAGGGTTCCCCTTTGTCCACCTCCTTGCCAGTGTTTTTTGTTCCTAGTCTTTTCTATGTTGGCCATCCTAACTGGTGTGAGGTGATATCCGATTGTGTCACAGAGATTTTTCATGTATTCTCATTTTAGAAATTTTTTTCTCTCTGTTACTCAGCTTGGTCACTCTCCACCACCCTGTCTTCCAGCTCACTGATTCTTTCCTCTGTATCCTCCAGCCTACTTATGCCCTCTATTGTGTTTTCATTTCCTGTTGTATTCTTCAGCTCTGACTGGTTCATTTTTATATTTTCTGTCCCTTTGTTGAAATCCTCCTTGAGATGATCAGTTCTTTTCCCAAGTTCAGTGAGTATCATTATGACCATTGTTTTGTGTTCTTTGTCAGATAAATTGCTTATCTCCATTTCATTTAGCACTTTTTGTGATGTTTTGTCTTGTTCTTTTTGCTTGGAACATATTCCTCTGGCTCCTCCTCTGTCTGGTTCCCTGCGTTTGTTTCTATGTATTAGATACATTAGTTATAGCTCCTGGTCTTAGAAGTAGCGGTTTTATGTAGTAAGCATCCTGTGGTGCCAGCTAAACATTTTCTACAGAAGCGGGAAAACTTTTTGGAGATACAGAACATAATAAAATAATTATATGAGAAGAACAAACACAAATATCAGTTAATACAAAATTATTGTAGCTGGCAACACTTAAAATTGGTAATTTGCAGTTTCTTTTAAAGTTGGGCAGCTGCAAGCTGATTCATTGCCCTTTAGCCATTGAGCAGTTTAAGAGGAAACAATACATTTAATAAGTTGCAATCTTAATTTAATTATTTAAAATACAATTATGTACTTTGATTTACTATTTGGACTGCATCAAAATAATATTAAATCTTTATTTAAAAAAATTAACATATTTTAGTTTTCCTCTATGGAAGTGTATATTCCACTTTTGGGGAGAAAAAAAGCACTGATATCATGACCTACGTTCACAGAATGTTTTTTTGCTGGATACATGTCTTGGTTTTACACATAAGATTTTATAATAAGTAAATTATGTGGTCTTAGATTTAAGAATACATAAATGCAGAAACACTACGTGGAAGGAAAATAGAGACACCAAGCTAAAATCCAAAACAAATCAAAACACAAATAGTTCCACAGCTCTAGAGAATTTAACAAAAAGTAAGTCAACTTTTAAGCCAGTTAACTTTGGCATTTGAATACAAAAAGTTTAGCAGTGTCATCTACGTAGATTGCTGTGAGGGTTTTCAAAATCCCTGTGTATCCTTTATATAAGCATAGTTGGTATTCTGAGTTCTGCGTCCATCTCTGCATTACCCAATCTCACAGAACTCAGATTTATGCATGAGTTATGTCTGCAGTTTTATCTCCACACATGTGTGAAACCACACGGGACCCTGTACAACAGACCAACCCCAAGGAGCTCGGAGTGGAGGCTTCAGTCCTGGCTAGAACCTGGGTTCTGGAGCCGTGGAGCAGTGGGTCTGTTGCAGAGCAGATGGCTGCTGGTCTAGGAACAAGGAATCAAGGAACCATGGTGGGGAAAGCACAGTGTTTCCAACGAAGACAGCTGGGAAAACCAGGCCCCACACACATCTTACACAGAAATCACTAAACCTCGGTTTCCACAGCAAGCCCTTCCTCCCGGGACATCCCAAGGCTGAGCCCCCTCCAACCGGTGCCCAGGAGGCTTCGCCCGGTTACCACTCACCTTTCCGTGGGTCACTGCGCCTCCCCGGATACAGGAAGACGTGCTCCTGTCCGACTGCGGAGAGCCAGGCGGAGGCCCAAGATGCGCTCTCAGGAGGCAGGTGGGTGAGCGGCCGCCCGAGGGCTCCCTGCACTCCCACAGGCTGGATGTGCTCTTGGCCCATGGCAGGTGGGGCCATCTCGCCACGGTCAGGCTGAATCTATTAAATTTTGGAAATTCAGACTGAAAGGGAGCCAAATATCCCCACAACTTCTCTATGGTTAAGGACCTGAAGGGGCACCTGTTTTGTCACCCCAGGATACACCTCTTTGTTAGAGTGATTATTCTACACTGGTTATTATTAGGAAACTGCAAACACAGGAGAAACTCTGAAAACCCACTAGAAGTTGGCCTTTTGTATGAGATTTACATGTGCAAGGGAAATCTCCATTTGAAAGGGTGTCTTCCCCTCTGAATCAGGAAGAGGTGAATGAATCTAGAAATCTTAGCACAGGCAAAGACATAAATGTGAATAAAAACCAGATGCCTTTTTATGGTGCTTTGCCTGAAAACCTCCCATAACTGGCCTCCCCCACAGCCAACATCTTTTCTTTTGTTCTTACATGAAGATGTCATTTACGGTGATAGTTTGTGTCTTTTGTGGGACTTACTAAGTTTTACTAGGAGTCTAACATATATGGGTGAAGCATAGGAGCTCAGCTCCTGGCAAGTTCACAGTGGATTCCATGAGCCCAAAACAGGACAAGGCTACATGGATCAAACAAAGCTTTATTCTCCCGGTGGCCAGTTCAGTGCTGAGATTACACCTCCTGTATCTGCATGCAGCAAGTCTCTGATCCACACTCTACAATAGAGCACCAGGCAGAGATCCTTATATAGCAGCACAGACATCAATGACGTCCTGCCAACCAGTACATAAGCTTGCACATGCTCAGTAGGCAGTCATGAGGTCACAATGCACACACATTTTGAGGAGTCAGGAGAAAGCACAGGGCATGCCAAGTGGGTGAGTAGGTGACGGTCAGGTGAGCAGCTTGGCCGAGGGAACTCCATTTTCCCTGCAATGAGAGAGACACATATTTATTAACTTTCTGTTTGTTTTCTCATGTTAATCTATCTTTTATTACCAGAAAGGTCTCAGCCACATACACAGGAGGATAGAGGGAAAAATATCTTTCCTCCCCACTCATGTAATTGAATATTATCCAGCACTAGAAATCATCATCAGCCCATTGAGATATGTGGATGAATCTAATGTGAATATTGCAAAGTAAAAGAATTTTAAACTGTAGGACCACATATCCTTTACACTGTGGGACCCCATTTCCAGAACATTATGGACAAGGCAAAATTACACAGATGGTGAATAGATCATGAGGTGGGGCTTGGAGAATTCCATGGGACACTTTAGTGGATGACACATGCTACTATGCATTTCTCCAAACCCAAAGATTTTTACATTGTAAGAGGAAATAAAAACCAAAGGATGAAAAACAAAATATGACAAAGAATTTAACTACAGTAATGGACAAACCCACAGCCAACATCACACTTAACAGCGAGAAGCTGAAAGCTTTTCCTTTAAGATAGGGAACAACACAAGGATGCCCACTCTTCCCACTTTCATTCAAGATAGTTCTAGAGGTCCTAGCCCCAGTATTCAGATAACACAAAGAAATAAAAAGCATCCAGATTTGCAAGGAAGAAGTTAAACTGTCCCTGTTTGCAGATGATACGATATTGTACATAAAAAACCCTAAGAATCCACCTTAAAACTACTAGAACTAACATCTGAATTCAGAAAAGTTGAAGGATACAAAATTTATACTAAGAAATCTGCTGCATTCTTATATACTAATAATGAACTAACAAAAAGAGAAATCAGGAAAACAATTCCATTCACAATTGCATCAACAAGAATAAAATACCTAGGAATAAACCTAACCAAGGAAGTGAAAGAACTATACTCTGAAAACTAAAAGACACTCATGAAAGAAATTAAAGAAGATACCAATAAATGTAAACACATCCTGTGCTCACAGATAGGAAGAATTAATATTGTCAAAATGGCCATCCTGCCTAAAGCAATCTACAGATTGAATGAAATCCCTATCAAAATTCCAATGGCATTCTTCAACAAATTAGGGCAAATAGTTCTAAAATTCACTGAATGAAATCCCTATCAAAATGCCAATGGCATTCTTCAACAAATTAGAGCAAATAATTCTAAAATTCACATGGAACAACAAAAGACCCCCCGAAAAGCCAAAGTAATCCTGAGAAGGAATAATAAAGCTGGGGGGATTACATTCCCTGACTTTAAGCTCTACTAAAAAGCAACAGTAATCAAGACAACTTGGTACTGGCACAACAACAGACCCATAGATCAATGGGAGAGAATAGACAGCCTAGATATAAACCCAAGCATTTATGGTCAATTAATATACATTAAAGGAGTCTCTGCAACAACTGGTGTTGGCAAAACTGGACAGCTACATGTAAGAGAATGAAACCAAATACCACTTGACCCAGGAATTCCACTCCTAGGAATTTACCCAAAGAAACAAAATCTAAGATTCAAAAAGACATATGCACCCCTATGTTTATCATAGCCCTGCGTACAATAGCCAAGATATGGAAGCAACCTAAGTGTCCCTCAGTAGATGAATGCATAAAGATGATGTGGTACATATACACAATGGAATACTATTCAGCCCTAAGAAGGAAAAAATCCTACCATTTGCAACAACATGGATGGAACTACTAGAGGGTATTATGCTCAGTGAAATAAGTCAGGCAGAGAACCAAATGACCACTCATTTGTGGAGTATAACAACAAAGCAAAACTGATGGGACAAAACAGCAGCAGACTCACAGACTCCAAGAAGGGACGAGCGGTGACCAAAGGGGAGGGCGGGGGGAGTGTGGGTGGGGAGGGAGGGAGAAGGAGATTGAGAAGTATTATGATTGGTACACATGTGTGGGGGGTGTCATGGGGAAGACAGTGTAGCACAGAGAAGTAGTGACTCTGTGGCATCTTACTACACCGATGGACTGTGACTGTAATGGGGAATGTGGGGGAGGGGACTTGATAATATGTTTGAATGTAGTAACCACATGTTTTTCATGTGAAACCTTCATAAGACTGTGTATCAATGTTACCTTAATAAAAAATATATATGGAAAAGAATCAGTCAGTGTTGGGGCAAAACATGCTGACCTAAATAACTTTGCCAATGTAGACTAAAGGCAAACTGTAATGTAAATAAACAGTGGACTCTGTTTAGAAAATTCCTTCTCATGATAAGGAAAAATTCTGATGTCCTAAAATTAAGTGCCATAAGGGCTGAAGAACCAGGGGAAGAGACAAGGGAAGGTACCCATCCAATAACCAGGGCCATAGCTAGCCAGAAAGTCCATGTGACTGGGTGAAATCATTTCAGCTGTTATCTAGAAGGTCCTAGAAGCACAGCATTCCTCTTGAGCATGAACAATGTCTGACCATCACCAACAACCAATCCAGGATCCTTCCTTACGGACTATCCACTTATCCCCGGACTTTCTCACTTCACGTTTGCCCACCATCTTCATCTAACACCAGTATAAACTTAAAGAACTTTATTTCCCTCAGACCCCTTATGAATGATCCCTGTTTCTTGAGTCTGGCAGACAAGTTGTTTCTGCTCACTGGTCTGGCTGCTGGTGAACCAGAAACTTCCTGTCTCAGAAATGAGTCCCTTTCCTGGCTAACATCTGTCAAGTCTCAATAAACCGTTTTATTTCAGACATCTGCTGGTTTCCACTGTTCTTGATTTTTCTTCATGGGGGTATTAGCTAAGAATGCTGGAACCACTATACCTGTAAACTGGAATGGGTCAATCACTGAATTTAATAAATGGCAGCTGATGAGAGCCAGGTTTCTCCATATTGCAGTGCAGTTGCAGATAAGCGAGGAGTACGTGACAATATCCATATGATAATGGATCCAGTTGGAGACATCAGAATAAACTCATCTTTAGCTTAATATGCATACAGAAAGTTCCACATTGAAATCTTTATGCTTAGGAATGTATACATAGGTTGGAGGAGTTGCATATATTTCCCTGCATTCTCCTCTGAGCACATGTAGATTTTTAATACCATTCTCAAATAAAGGGAACCAGGGATCTTTGAAGAAATGGCTGATACTAAAATCAGACAATAAATAAAGGACTCAGGACACTATTCAAGGATCACAAAGTAAGTAAGTAACACCAAGAACGAAGACCCACAAAGATGGAATATGTCAGAGGGAACAGGAGCCAGTGGAAAGAGCTCATCACGGCCAGGCAGGCATGACCTGAGCACCAAACACCGTGGTGCTGCAGCATCACCATAAGCCTGGCGCAACTGTCTGGCACCCACACCAGTAAAAATAAAATACTATACAGATTGTTTATGAATGGTGTTGAACAGAAATGTCCTATGCAGAAGATTTCCAAATGATGTAGACCCTCAGCGTCCATCATGGAGGTGGATCTAACTCCCCGCTCCTAGCCCAGGCTACACATACTATTCTCTTCCTAAAAAAAGAAACAGAATGGACATAGGAAAAAATAACCTCACAGTGGAGAAACCTGAGACACACTATGTCAGCTAGTGACCAAAGCTAAGACTGTAAAGAAAAGATGATCACTGTACTGGGGACTAGGAAATAACACCTCTAAAGCCTAACTATTGAGGGTTTCATTAACTCTGGGAGTCTCAAAATAAGACTCCTCAGAAACAAGATAAGTGAAAAAAGGGTAAGTCCTAATGTGTCATATGATTAGAGTAACCTAATTCCTAAATCTGGGTTAGATGATCAAAACATGATGCTGATTTTGGGAGCATTATTACCAATTTTATTGCATACTGCTTAAATTCATCCAGGATGAACTAGTTTCAGAACTGAAATTACCTTAATATTGAAGAGCCAAACTATTATCTCCCTTTTCTAAATCAGATTTATTTATGGAAAATAGATTTTCTCTGGTTGTAAGTACAAAATATAAGGACACTTGGTTTAATTTTGCATCTCACTTTCAAAGATGATGTGGTCATGTTTCCAGTCTCCTTCTCTTCTTTCTGTGCCTCTTCCCCATCATAACAGATGCTTTCATGCTCATTTCTTTACTTTTCCTATTGGCTTCTTTTCAAATTCAGAAAGTATGTTGCCATGTTGTAAGTCTTACATCAATCACATAATTTCTTTTTGCCTATTTTTTATTGAAATGTTGAAATACATACCAAATGGTGTCAGGTGTACAACACTGTGATTCAGCAACTATATACTTAGCCCTTACCACTTTACATTATAAGTATTAGTTCATGTTTGTACTCTCCTCACATTAAATCTCTGAGGTAGGTGCTATGATTAGCACTATTTAACAGATGAGAAACTAAATCAGAGAAAGGTCAAGCAATTTTCCCAAGGTCACCAGCTAGTAACTAGTAGAGCCAGAACTCACACCTAAGCAGTCAGATTTTAGCGTTCCCGCTCTAGACTCAAAATTCTCAAGGGCAGAGACAGTGCCTTATGCATCTTTGCATTCCCAGTGTCTACCAGGGATCCTAGCACATAAATGCAATATAAGTCAAACCAAACTGCATTTGCTGAATTCTGCTAAAAAGTTTAGGGATATCAAAAATGACTAAGACATGATTCTCACTCTCAAAGAAGTCTGTGCCCTATTAGGGTTAGGGAGAATTAGTAAAAGATTCCAATAATGGAAAAGAATGAACTAAAAGAAAAGAAACAGAGTTCAGCAGTTTACACTTTGGCAGACTGTATTAGAATGTTGAGGATCCTATTTAAAATCTCATCAGAGTAGCATATAGAATCTCCCTGGAACCCATGGTTACATGAAAAACCAAATCCAGTGACTCATGACCAGTGAATTACTGCAATCCAAACTGGAAGATGTCTAGTGACAAACTCTGACATGCTGGCCCAGCCTTTGCCCTATTTACCAGTGTACTATATACCAATTCTGAGCCCACTATGAGCCACGCAATTGTAATAGGGGTGGTGATACAAAGAATAATTAATGCAATAAAGATACAGAAGGCATGCTGAAATCTGAGGATGGCTCAGATAACTAACATCGGATAATATGATAGATGGGAAAATAGGTTATCTGGAACTATGAGCAAAATCAACAAGATGGCATTTTTAACCATCAGAATTACTATTTTTCTTTTCGAAAAATCAATTTCCCAAGAAAATGGTAACAATAATTGTACTTTAAAAGACCAAGAATTTAGTTGGCATAATCTTACCTGTGGATTGTGGCTGCTAAAAAGAAAACTAGCATAATTTTGGTGTGAATTTGTAAAATAGACTGCCTAGATAAAGGAGAAACTGGTTACTGGCCAGTGTTCCACACTGCTTAGACTTCACCTAAGCTACTTCATTCACTAGTGGGAACAATATTTTAAGAGAGACATTGACAAATCAGAGTCCATAGAAGCAGAAGAGAGGGTTGAAGGCTAGAAGCATAATCAGCCAGACAGTGAATTTTGGAATGTTTTTTCTGGAGAACTGGAGAAAGAATATAATAACAGATGAGTGTCTGTTTGCAGTATCCTGTGCCAGAGAAAATAACTAAAACTGTGGACAGAAGTCAGAAAGCAGCATCCAGGAGGGAAATATGAGGAACTTTTTCTATGATATGAACAGATATGAACTGTCTCACATAGATTACATGTGAGACATGTACTGAGGCAGGAAGCAGTAAACCAGGGCTTGATGCCATCTGTCAACTTTATAGAGATTCCTTTACTGACATGGGAAGATGGGCTCATATGATGCTCTCTAAGATCCCTTTCATTTAAGATCCTAGGAAAGTCTCTCATCTGAGATGCCACAAAAATTTTGAGATGATTTTCAAAGTTTAGAGAGAATCACACATTCTTCATTTGGAGAAGATCCATCACAGCTAAAACTAAACTTAAAAAATTAAAACTGGACCATGGTAACCCATCCATCAAAAGAGCCAAATAAAGTTTTCTTTAAATAACATTGATCGTCCAGTTTACTTCCATAATAGTACCTTCAACATAGTGGTGCCCACGTGTTCAAAAACCTGACAGACTGAAGCATATTTCAGAAATGCCTGTCTTTTATAATAATAAGCAGCTCTTGTAATTGGCACAGGGCAGTGATTTGCATTTTCTCATGTGCTTCCTGCTGTTTGTAACATGAAAAGCAAGGGATTCATTCTAGCTTTATAATCTATATTTTCTAAGCAAAGTTAGTTAATAATGATTTCACCAGTCTTTAATTTGAACTCAATCTAAATTCAGGCATGAGGTTACAGGCATATTGACTTTCATTCAGTCCTGAAGTGATAAAAGGGTAAAAATGCAGAAGTTCCTCATGATCAAGGGAACATGGTATATATCTGGTTTTTCAAGTTCATGGGCTATCTGCTTCAGCAAAATATGTACATGTAATCATGAAGTTTTTTCCCTCACATTTCAAATTACTCTTTTATCACCTCTTTGCTAACTCTCCTCATTCTACATTTTCATTCTAAGTCCATTTTATTCTAAATTAAGAATGTTGTATAACTAATTCTTTCATCAGACTCTCATCATCTTTCTCATTATTTGTTCACGTATGCCCTTTTGCCTTATGAAGTGTTATCTTAACATTTTAAACCCATTCAATGGCAAATACAGAGGACTCAGCATCAGGTGGGCATGTTACATTTTAAAGGTCAAGCAAATAGGAAGGGAACTGAATTGCTCTACCTCACTGAACCTAAAACTGGAGATGGAAAAGATGGGAATTGTATGAAGCCTCTATTATCTTCTCTTTCTCCCTCTTATCTTTTATTCTTTTTCCTGAGGGGTGTGCCAGTGGTGGTAGTAGTGGTGTGTATGTGTGTGTGTGCATGTGTGTGTGTCTAGGAAGAAAGAAAAAGGAGAGAGAGGAAAAGGAGAGGAAAGCCAGAGTTCGATACTATTAATAATTGCTAAAATGTATATAGCTATCATTTTACTGAAGCAAAAGCACGTAAGACACATACAGGATTGAAACTGGAGAAGGACAAGTGGATCTCTTGGAAAGGGGAACCCGAGCTCATTCACCATTTTCAAGCTCGCAATAATTTTTGTCGACATGTATTTCTTCAGGGTTACATTTACCACCTACAAGTAATTTTCAGGGGCACACCTGCTGCATTTCCAAGTAGGTAAGGTTTGCTTTTGGCACAGCCCCTCCTACTTCTACCCCATCCTTGGCCTTTCTTTCTCTAACCTGTAGACTCAGCGGAACTCACACGGAATTCTGACTTGCCAAAAACCTTTTGGTACCCCATGCCATCTCTTTCTCTACTTTCCCATCCCAAATCAAGCCTTATTCCCAAAATGTGCAAGGAGGTAGTTGGCCAGTGATCTGATTAAAATAAGCAGATAGAAATGAGTCTTAATTTCAACTACAACAAAAAATGTAGTTTAGAAGATGTTGTTAACTTCAGTGGGTCTCTATTTGCATTTTCTCATTCTTGAGTAGGTAGTTTTTCATCAGATTCCCAAAGGAACCTACCTGCAGAGCAATTAAAATACATTAATCTAACTGGCAAAATGGATATGGGAATTATATTTCAAATGAGGTACATATGAGGGCTCCTGGTAGAGTTAGATGCATGCTTAAATATTATTCCCATCAATCCAGAAATCTCATCAGTCTTATAGCCTCCCCCAACTCCCCTTCTCACTGTTGCAGGCTACATAACTCAAAGGAGGTAAGGTATTGCTTGAGGAGAGTGAGGGGCAGAAGCACAGTGAGCAAGTGCAGGACCCCAGAGCCAGTTGACCATACAGAGTAGGATATAAAATAAATGTCAAAATAAAATATATGCATATTCACATATTAGTTTCCATTGTAAAAAATTAAAACTACAGAAAGGTTGCAAGATCAGTACAGTAAACTACTATATAACCTTTACCTAGATGCACTGATATAACATTTTTCCATATTTGCCTAATTTATCTTTGCTAAACCATTTGAGAATAAGTTGCATATATCAAAACCTTTTATCCACACTTATACACTTCAGTGTGTATCCTTCAGAAGGATGTTTTCTCTCATAACCACAACACAATTATAAAATTCAAGAGGCTTCACATTAAATAATGTTATTATCTAATACACAAGTACGTTGCAAAATGGTGATGTCATAATTTCTTCTGGTGTATCAGTTGGTATTCCACTGTCCTGAACTGTCATTTCTTCCCTCTTTATATTTATTTATTTAATGTTTTCAGAATCCACATTTAAATTTCAGCAATTGTTCAAAAATACTCCTTTATAGCTCTTCCCTCCAAATCTAGAATCATGTCGCCTTTGGAGACATGTCTCTTTAATCCCTTAAATCTAGAACAGTCCTCAGCCTTTGTCTTTCATGACACTAACATTTTGTAAGAGTAGAGGCCAGTAGTTGGGTAGGATGTTTCTCAATTTGCATTTTTCTGATTGTTTCTTTGTGTTTAGATTAAGAATATGTAGTTTTGACAGGGTTACTACAAGACAGAGAATACGTCCTTCCCAGTACCTCCCATCATGTCATTTTTCCCATAATTAGTGACATTATCTTTGACCATTTGCTTAGGGTGGTGTCTGTCAGATTTATCCACTGTAAAGGCAACATTTTTATCCCTTTGTAGTAAATAAGAAATCCAAGGTCACTTTGATGCTGTGTAAAAATCCTTTCTCCAACAAACTTTCAATCACTGATTTTAACATGTATTGATAATTCTACCTGAATCAATTATTACTTTAATGGTTGCAAAATGGTGATGTCATAATTTCTTCTGGTATATCAATTGGTATTCCACTGTCAAGAATTGTCATTTCTTCCCTCTTTATATTTATTTATTTAACGTTTTCAGAATAAGTATGCCCTTGTGAATTCTTTTTTTTAAATTCATTGCGTTATAATCCATTTCTGTCATTATGCATTAATGATGCCTGAATTGTCCCAGATTTGGTAAGTGCAGGTACCTTCAAGCTGCCTCCTATTTCCTTTTGACAGGTCCTCATCTTTTTTTGAGAATCTTGCTTTCTGACACAAGATTTTTCAAGGGCATTTTATGCTTTCCTTCTCTCTGCCCTGGAATCAGCCACTTTATCCCTAGAGAAGTGGAGACTGGCTTTTAGAAGCCAAGATCTGCAGGCATGTAATGTTATTCAAAATACTAAATAATATTGTACCTGTTTCTTTGGGTCACCATAAGGAAGACTGGTGTCTGATTTGCAATCCTAACTAGCATAACCTGTGTGACTTCAGCAGTTCCCTTCATTGGGGAACTGACTCCTCATCCAAACAGAAATTGGATTAGATGAATATTTCTTAACCTTTTCAGGGTCTCCAAAACATCTGGGAATCTCATAAAAGCTATAGTCCCATCTCACCAGAGACAAGTTCAAATAAGCAAAAATTTTCGTACAATTTTAGGGGTTCGAGGTTGCGAAGCCCATCTGAAGCTCCAAATCCCTGGATTAAGTGACCTCCATCTTCAACGCTGAGCTCTCTGAGTCTCTAAGAGACCGTGCTGCTGCCAGGTTGATTCCTCAGAGACATCAAAATGTGGAGGGATTGATGCACAAACACGAAAAACAGTTACAGGGGAGCCTGTGAACGAGGCACTGTCCCTGCGGGTGCCAACACAGGCGCACCGTAGCCAGTGGCAGGAGGTTTTGGCGGGAAGGTGCCCTGGCGGTCAATAGATGCCTGGGAGAGTGGAGGCTGCAGGGCTGTACTGGCCGCTGCACCCCTCCGCTCTGTCACCAGGACTTGCCCCTGCGCTTCTGCTGGGAGCCGAGGGACTCCGGCGGGCCGCGAGGCGGCGGCAAGAGTCCAGGGCCCTTGAGCCAGGAAAGAACGCGCGTCCAGGACCCACCCGTTCCCCCTTCCAGCCACCGACGCAGCGCAGCTCCGGTCGCCATGGTGACCAGCGGAGGCCCGCCCCACCTCCGACCCTGCCCGGGACCCTGACGTCGGAGCGCATAAGGGGCCGCCACCAGAGCCGCTCGTCCGCCCGCCGCCCGCGTGCACTAAAGCCCGCTGTGTCTAGCAGAGGGCCCAGCATGGTCATGGCGGATGTCCTGAAGCACTTGCAGGGCGGGCAGGTCCGGGTGGGGTTCTACGACATCGAGGGCACTCTGGGCAAGGACAATTTCGCCGTGGTGAAGCCGGGGCGGCACCGGATCACCAAGACGGAGGTGCGGCCCGGGCTCGCAGGAGCGTCTGAGGCTCGGCTCGGGAGAGGGGCTGTTTCCCGAGGGGGAGCGGTTGCAGGGGTCGGGGGCTGTCCGACAGGCCGCATACTGGCGGAAGCGAGAGGGTCTGGGACTGAGGACCAAGGAGGCGCCGGGGGCTGGTGTGCGCTGGTGGGGTTGGGCCCGGTCACCGGACCCAAGTGTCGTCCGATTGGCAGCCCGACCAGACCAGGCTTTGGCGCCCTGGTGGCTCCACGGAATTTCTCCTCAGGCCTCCCACCCGGGCTGTGACATGGTCTGTGGCTTCCACTTCGCATCCCAAGTTCCATGTCTTCTCTGGTGTCACTGGGGGTGGGGCGGAGGGGAAGTCTTGGTTCCCCTAGGCTGCGTGGCCAGAGACGTCGCCAGCTTCGAGGAAGGGACCGCCTGCACTTGGCCTCCCACATGGGGCATTGCGCGGCCCCGCGAGGAAGGGTCACCAGGCGGGGAGCCGAGACGGCCATTGTCCTTTTCTCTCCTTCCTTGTACCCAGTAGTGTCTCTGATCTCGTGGCAGCCTCGCTTGATCTCGTGCCTGAGGCATTTCCATCTAGTACCCCAGACGATAGAACTGGTTGAAAGGGTCTTGGCCACATCTGCACAGTTGGTGGGTGGTCATTCCTATCCTAGGTTGTGCCTTTCCTAGGTGTGCATTGTGGCCATGCATATGAGCTCCTTAACCGAGCAATTCTGCCTGTGCGCGCATGAAGCCCTCCAATGCTTCCCCAAGGTGAAGCCAGCATCCCCCTGCCTTGCACATTCTAACTCACTGCACATGTTTTCTCACAAGGCTCTCTCCTTACCTAACCTGCCTCCTTTCTTTCACTGCCTCAAGCTGCTCTCCTCAGGGTCTCTATTTTAGGACATGCAGATTAAAATACCTGCAGATTAGAAATACAGTAGAAACAAAACCATTCATTAGGATAAAACCTTGTGGTTTTGACGTACTCTACACTGTCTCGTAGTTGTTCTGGACATTAATCCTTTTTTAGGCTCCCATCCCCACCCCCAGTTTTCATCCTGTTCAGTTTCCCCCTTATTAGTGTGAATATACTAGAATTTGAATACGGAATAACGTAGGACTTTTTTTGTCAAGCGTGGCTGTGTAAGGTGAGGGTCATTTGAAAACGAATGATTTTTGTAGCTGCTCTTAGAAGTTTTGCTTCATGTGAGGGAGTCCACTTCCAAAAAAGAAGGGGTGTGTGTTCTCTCATCTTCACTTGTTTGCCCTCCCCTACTAATCCTGAAGCAGCCCAAATCTGACTTTTTTTTAGATTGTTTGTAATGATAAATAATGTGACTCTGGTAAGACTACTTCATCTGATCCAGCGTTTTTAAAAATGAAGAAATTAATTCCATTCCTCTAGTGAACCATGGTCTAATGTCATGCTGTTTCCCCTTAAATTACATGAAAAGAGTGCATTTTTAATATGTGTTTGTATTTGAGCCCCTGCTTAATGACTGCCTAAAAATGGAACAAATTGCATCTTACAGAAAGCTTCTACAGAAATTTTGAACTATGTTGTTGGGTGAGTGAATTCCAAACCTACCAGTTTACAATATTTTTTCTCATCAGCTCTTAATCAGTTTTAGTTGAAATATTTAATTAAATCAAATCTTACTTATCAGGTCAAATTTTGGTAATACAGAATCTACTTAAGAACTGCTGAGTGGAGCTGATAGTGACTGACATTTCTCGAGGTTGACAGTTCAAACGGTGTCCCTTTTAAACTGATATATCTTGTAGAGACTGGGGGCACTGTGGAGTAATATGGTTTGGCTATTAGAGTGAGATCAGTGCATTTACATAGTTGAAGGCACGGTTGAGATGGTTAAAGACCACTCAGATCCTGGATTGTGTGTATAGTATATGTGTGCAAAATTATTGAAGTTAAGAGCCAATATTTTTGGTATCATTAATCTACAATTACATGAAGAACATTATGTTTACTAGGCTCTCCCATTCACCAAGTCCCCCCCACATACCCCTTCCCAGTCACTGTCCATATGCGTAGTAAGATGCTCTAAAATCCTACTTGTCTTCTCTGTGTTGAGCAGCCCTCCCTGTGCAACCCCTACACACTATACATGCTTATTGTAATTCCCCCTTTCTTTTTCCCCACCCTTATCGCTCCCTTCCCACCCATTTTCCTCAGTCCCTTTCCCTTTGGTAACTATTAGTCCATTCTTGGACTCTGTGATTCTGCTGTTTTGTTCCTTCAGTTTTCCTTTGTTCTTATATTCCACACAAGAGTGAAATCATTTGGTATTTGTCTTTCTCTGCCTGGTTTATTTCACTAAGAATAAAATTCTCTACCTCCATACATGTTGTAGCAAATGGTAGGATCTGTTTTTTCTTAGGCTGAGTAATTTCCATTGTGTATATGTACCACATCTTTTTTATCCATTCATCTACTTATGGACATTTAGGTTCATTTCATATCTTGGCTATGGAAAATAGTGCAGCGATTAACATAGGGGTGCATCTGTCTTTTTAAAACTGCAGTGCTGCATTCTTAGGGTAAATTCTTAGAAGTGGAATTACTGGGTCAAATGGTATTTCTCTCGGTGTCTTCTAGAGCATATTGCTGGCCTGATGGACAGCGACACTTACGGGCTACGTGGTGGGGACTTCAAAGTGGGGGTAGTCTAGGAACCATTATATTGTTCACGTAACTGTGAAGTAGTGACAACAAAACAAAAAGGAAAACACATTACCTTGGCTCTGGATTCCATTTACCCTGATGCTGTCAAGATAGTCAGTGTCCACCTCACCGGAATCACACTTGCTCCTCTCAGCATACAAATTATGACTCTACGAAAGAGGCACCACTGTGACATCATGGAATCTCCAGGCAACAGTGATCCCCTTAGAAACTCCACCCATGGAGGGGGTGGGAACTGCCCAAACATGGGGACCTGCATCATCATACCAAACATTAGTTACTTACCTACATATACACATATATATATATATATATGTATAATGATATCACTCATTATTACAGTATCAGAACAAACAAAAAAACTGAAGAAAAAAACAGCTGCAGTCTCAGAAAACCCAAGAACGGACTAAAAGTTAACAGAGGGAAAGAGATTGAGGTGAATGGGTGGGAATGGAGGGATTAGGGAGGGGGGAAGTAAGGACACATTAGAATGAGAATACATAATGTGGGAGGGGGGTCACAGGCAGGGCAGCAAAACACAGAAAAGACAAGTAGGGATTCTACAGTAACTTACCATGCTCATGGACAGTGACAACAATGAGGTATCTGTGGGCACGTGCGTGATGGGAGGAGTCTAGTAAACGTAATGTTACTCATCTAATTGTGCATTAATTACAGAAAGATACACAGACAGGTAGACAGATAATAAATGAATGAATGAATGAATGAATGCATGGATGAATACATACATACACACATACATACATACAAACATACATACATTAGGAATGCAGCAGCCCAGTTCAAGAAAGACATCTGCACCCCTAAATGTATGGCACCACTATTCACAAAAACCAATCTACAATTACATAAGCAACATTAAGGTTACCAGACTGCCCAGACAATCAAGTCGCACCCGAGACCCCAATACACTCACTGTTCACCAGCATAGTAAGATGCTACAGAATCACTGCTTGAATTCTCTGAACTATACTGCCTTCCCTATAGAATTTCCACCCACATAATGTGAGCTAATCATAATGACCCCTTACCAGTCTGCAATCGTCCTTCACAACCAGCCTTCCTAGTCCCTTAACCATTCCTACATTGGTGATGGGGGGAGTCTACTAAACATGATGTTATCCACATAATTGTAGATTCATGATAAATAAATAAATGAATAAACAGATGAATGCATGGAGACTAAGCCGCCCACAGTTTAAAAGCGACACGTGCATCCCTATGATTACCACAGCACTATTCTCAATAGCCAAGCTGAGTGTCCATCAGTAGATGAAAAATGGAATACTATTCAGACATAGGAAAACAAATCCCACCATTTGAAGCAACACGGATGGTATGAGAGGGCATCATACTCAGTGTAATAAGGCAGGCAGGTGAAGAAACAGAAATATCAAATGATTTCAATCGCCTGTGCAGGAGGGGAACCAAGAGACATCCGAAAAAGAAAAATGGCACCACAACAGTGGACCAACAGTTAATAAAGGGAAAGGGATGGAGGTGGACAGGTGGGAACGGAGGAGTAAGTCAGGGGGAGGTGGGGAGAATGTGAACATTACCTGTGGCATGCATAAAGCGGAAGTGGGGCACGGGGAGCGACGTACAACACAGAGAAGACAACAACGGATTCTACAGCATCTTACTATGCTCATGGAAATTGACTGCAATGAGGTATCGGGGAGGCATCTCATTGTGGGGGGCAGTTTAGTAAACTACATGTGACTCATGTAGATGTAGACTAACGATAAATAAAGAAATAAATAACAGATACATAATTGAGTAATGAACTAACTAAATACATTCATACATCCGTACATACAGAAATAAACACTAGAATACAGCACAACAGTTTAAAAAATACCTGTGCACCCAAATGATTATCACAGCACTATCCACAAGAGACAAGGTAAGCGTTTATCAGAGGATGATCAGTGGAATATTATTCAGTCATATGAAGAAACCAATCCTACCAAGTGGAACAACATGGAGGGAGGTAGAGGGTATCATGCTCAGCGAAATAAGCCACGCAGAGAAAAACAAGTGTCAACCGATTTCACTCACCTGTGGAGTACCAGAAATAAGAAAAGGAGTGATAGAATAGGGCATTTGCAGCCTCAGTGAACCAAAGAACGGACCCACAGTTACCAAAGGGAATGGGACTGAGGAGTATGGGTTAGGAGGGGGGGAGAGAGGGAAAATGGGGCATTACGAGTGGCACACAGGGTGTGGCACGGCGGCGTGCTTAGGGAATTCCGTATAACATAGCGATAATCAGCAGCACTTCTACAGCATATTTCTGGGCTGTTCTGCAGCGACTCCAACGGGCTACGTGGTGGGGACTTGACAGTGGGGGTAGTCTAGGAAGTATAATGTTGTTCATGCAACTGTGAAGTAGTGACAACAAAATGAAAAGGAACACACAGTACCTTGGCTCTGGATCCCATTTACACTGATGCTGTCAAGTTGTTCAGTGTTCACCTCACCGGCATCACACCTGCTCTTCTCAGCATACACATTCTGTCTCTAGGACAGAGGCACCACAGTGACATCGTGGAATCTCCAGTCAACAGTGCTGCGCGTACAAACTCCAACCAAAGGGGGGGTATTGCCCAGTCGTGGGGAGCTTCATCATCTTACCAAACATTAGAGTTACTTACCTACATACATGTACATATATATATGTATAATGATATCACTCATCATTACAGTCTCAGAACAAACAAAAAACTGAAGAAGAAAACAGCAGTAGTCTCAGAAAACCCAAGAATGGACTAAAAGTTAACAGAAGGAAAGAGACTAAGGTGAATGGGTGTTAATGGAAGGATTAGGGAGGGGGTAAGAAAGGACACATTAGAATAAGAATATATAATGTGGGAGGGGGGTCACAGGCAGGGCGGCAAAACACACAAAATGACAAGTAGGGATTCTACAGTATCTTACTATGCTCATGTTCACTGACTGCAATGGGGTATCAGGGGGCACGTGCGTGATGGGAGGATTCTAGTAAACATAATGTTACTCATCTAATTGTGCATTAAAGACAGAAAGATACACGGGTAGATAGGTAGACAGATAATAAATGAATGAATGAATGAATGGATGCATGGATGGATGAATACATACATACACACATACATACATACACACGTACATACATAAGGAATGCAGCAGCCCAGTTCAAGAAAGACATCTGCACCCCTAAATGTATGGCAGCACTATTCACAATAACCAATCTACAATTACATAAGCAACATTAAGGTTACTAGACTGCCCAGATCATCAAGTCGCCCCCCAGACCCGATTACACTTACTGTTCACCAGCATAGTAAGATCCTACAGAATCACTGCTTGAATTCTCTGAACTATACTGCCTTGCCTATAGAATTCCTCCCCAAATTATATGAGGTAATCGTAATGCCCCCTTACCAGGCTGTAACCATCCTTCACAACCAGCCTTCCTCGTCTCTTAACCATTAATACATTAGTGAAGGGGGAGTGTACTAAACATGATGTTATCCACATAATTGTAGATGAATGATAAATAAATGAATAAATAGATGAATGAATGAATGAGACATTGACACCCCCAGTTTAAAAGCGACACGTGCATCCCTATGATGACCACAGCACTATTCTCAATAGCCAAGCTCAGTGTCCATCAGTAGATGAACAATGGAATATTATTCAGTCATAGGAAAACAAATCCCACCATTTGCAGAAACACAGATGGTGTGAGAGGGCATCATACTCAGTGTAATAAGGCAGGCAGGTGGAGAAACACAAGTATCAAATGATATCACTCGCCTGTGCAGGACGGGAACCAAGAGACATCCGAAGAAGAAAAACGGCACCACAAGAGTGGACTAACAGTTACCGAAGGGAAAGGGATGGAGGTGGACAGGTGGGAACGGAGGAAAATGTCAGGCGGAGCGGGGGCGAATGTGCACATTACCTTTGGCATGCATAAAGCAGAAGGGGGGCACGGGGAGGGACGTACGACACAGAGAAGACAACAAGGGATTCTACAGCATCTTAATATGCTCATGGACAGTGACTGCAATGAGGTATCAGGGGGCATCTCATTGTGGGAGGCAGTTTACTAAACTACATGAGACTCACGTAGATGAAGACTAATGATAAATAAATAAATAAATAACAGATATACAAGTGAGTAATGAACTAACTAAATACATTCATACATCCGGACATACAGAAATAAACACCAGAATACAGCAGGCCAGTTTAAAAAAGACCTGTGCACCCATATAATTATCACAGCACTGTCCACAACAACAGACAAGGTAAGTGTCTATCAGAGGATGAAAAGTGGAATATTATTCTGCCATATGCACAAACCAATCCTACCATGAGCAACAACATGGAGGGAGGTAGAGGGTATCATGCTCAGCAAAATAAGCCACGCAGAGAAAGACAAGTGTCAACTGATTTCACTCACCTGTCGAGTACCAGAAAAAAGAAAAGGAGTGATAGAACAGGACAGTAGCTGACTCAGCGAACCAAACAATGGACTCATGGTTACCAAAGGGAATGGGACTGAGGAGGATGGGTTAGGAGGGTGGGGAGAGAGGGTAAATGGGGCTTATGAGTGGCACACAGGGTGTGGCCTGGCGGCATGCTTAGATAGGTCCGTATAACACAGCGATGACCAGCAGCACTTCTACAGCATGTTCTGGGATGATGGACAGCGACTCTTAAGGGCTACGTGGTGGGGACTTGACAGTGGGGGTAGTCTAGGAAAGATAATGTTGTTCATGTAACTTTGAAGTAGTGACAACAAAATAAAAAGGAACACACAGTACCTTGGCTCTGGATTCCATTTACCCTGATGCTGTCAAGTTGTTCAGTGTCCACCTCACCTTAATCACAACTGCTCCTCTCAGCACACACATTTTGTCTCTAGGACAGAGGCACCACTGTGACATCGTGGAATCTCCAGGCAACAGTGCTCCGCATACAAACTCCACCCACGGGGGGTGGGGCACTGCCCAGCCGTGCGGAGCTGCATCATCTTACCAAACATTAGAGTTACTTACCTTTAGGGAGGGGGGAAGTAAGGACACATTAGAATAAGAATATATAATGTGGGAAGGGTGTCACAGGCAGGGCGGCAAAACACAGAAAAGACAAGTAGGGATTCTACAGTACCTTACTATGCTCATGGACAGTGACTGCAATGGGGTATCTGGGGGCACGTGCGTGATGGGAGGAGTCTAGTTAACATAATGTTACTCATCTAATTGTGCATTAATGACAGAAAGATACACAGATAGGTAGGTAGACAGATAATAAATGGATGAATGAATGAATGGATGCATGGATGGATAAATACATACATACACACATACATATACACAAACATACATACATAAGGAATGCCGAAGCCCAGTTCAAGAAAGACATCTGCACCCGTAAATTTATGGCAGCTCTATTCACAATATCCAATCTACAATTACATAGCAACATTAAGGTTACTAGACTGCCCAGATTAACAAGTCGCCCCCGCAGACCTGCCTTGTATGTAAATTATACCTTGATAAAGATGTTATAAAACTATATGTTTGATGTTCTTCAATGCTTGAAGCTCAGAATCCTTTTCCTTAAAGGATCCTTCACCACTCCATCTAGTGACCACCATTCTTTTATCTCAACTCCTGGTATTATACCTTTTCCTATCACTCACTTAGCAATTAATTTTATCCCCCATATGACAAATCTCTGGTGTTTTTTAATTACCATTACACCTTAATTATTTCATTATGCTTTGTTTACAAAACTAGTTTCGTTGCTCAAATTATCAAATTAAGACCCATATTTAATTTTTGTTTTTACTATTTTTCAAACAAGATTAATAACAGCTCACTCTTAAATCAGGATCCAGAAGCCCTCTGCCTTCTTCAAATCATCAAAAATAATTCAATTTTATACTTGTACAAATACATGAAGTAAAAATTTCAATTATGTTAAGAGAAAGCATTCTGGGAAAAAATAATCAGAATATTCATTACTTGGGCTCTCCAATTAATAAGGGATGTAACAGATTTAGTTCAGTAAAATTATTTTTAAAAGATAGTAATAAGATATTTTCTACAGAAAATTTTCTGATTGACTTGTCATTTTTCTTTTTCCCCAACTGAATTAAAGACAAAACCCTACAAATAAAAAATTAAAACAAAATAGTCAAAGAATACACAAACATTCAGCACATGTACTGATATATTTTATGTATAAGTAGAAATGTTCAGGATATATACTTCTACTCCTGGATGGAATTAACTAAAATATGAAATTACACAGATTATTTAGTTACAATAAAGAAGGGTGTTTTGGGGCCAACGAATATTTTTGTTTACTTAAAAAGTTCATTTAATGATTACAGTGAACTTAAATTATACTTAAGAATTTGGGGTAAAATAATGAAAGAGTAGACTTTAAAGAAAGGAAAAAGATGGATGAATATGTATTTTTTCTTTCTTTGAAAAACAGCATAAAATGTTTTTAAATGTAAAAACCAGTACACTTGAAATAAAGCCATATACTTACAGAACAGAAACATAAAGGCTAGGTGAATTTCCTACCTATGTCCAAAATTATAGGCTTTGTGAATCCACAGCAGGGCTTTAATATTTCTTTTCTGAAGAATATCTGAAATTACTTGCTCTTAAGTATGTCTTTCAAAACATATAAATACATACAGTATCAAGTTTCATGAAATTTAAGACATAATTTTGATCTAAAGGCAAACGTTTAAGTATTTGAAATATGGCATCATTACCGCAAAAGCAAACGTTTCAATGGACACCAATATTCCCATTTCGTACTGAAATAGAAGGACTTATGTTCAATTTCACAGTGAAAATACCCATTGGCATCTCAGAGAATATTGCTTTTCCAGTCAGAAAAACAGCTCTTTATCAAACTCACCTCCCCAGAAAACAGCCAATAAAGGGAAAGAAACAAAAAATGGCTTCTGTCAGACAAAATACATGCGTTAAAACTAATGGTTCATTAATTAGGAAGTCCTTAATCTCTGAGGTTTTATAATTTACACGATTCCAATAAGCTTGATTTGCTATTGCCCAGGCCACAACATGCTAGAGGGGGAGATAAAGACGACGATGACAGCAGCTGTGGTTTTCTAAGTACGTATTAAGCACTACACGTGGGAATGGAGGCTGGGGGAAGAGGAGCTTCTGTAAGAGCCAACTGTACTGACAGCTGCAGTTCAAAAAATAATAACCAATGATAGGACTCCACTTCCTTGCAACATTAAACAAAAGTTTAAAAATTCACAAAGTTAAAAAATAGACATTTAAAAAATAAGGAACATGGGCAATAGGATCTAAAGACCTACATTTTAATCCACACTGATCGCTTAATATATCACTGACCTCTGGCAATGTTAATCTCTCTCAGACCCAGTTTCTCCAAATGTAAAATAGGAGTAATGTTTTGTTAAGGAACTATGGTAAAAATCAATGTATGTAAAAGCACCCAGTACAACTTATGGATACAGCAGCCACTGAAATACTCTGAAAACTTGACCCAGAATAATTTGTTGAGATAAAAAATCTTATTGCTTTTTAAATAATACTCTTTAGATGTTTAGATATTACCATGTAGTAGTAAAATAGAGAATGCGTAAAGTAGATAATGCCAAGATTCATTTAAGTGTATGAAGAATGCTTTCAAATCTCATCATAAATCACCTCTTTGGTATGTCCAATTTATTCTTCAACCTCGATTTAGATGGTATTCCTCTGGAAAGTTTTCAACAATCTCCACTTGTGTATCTACTAGACACTTAAACACCTACTATATCCAAAACCAAACTCCTGAATTCCCCATTCCTATACCAAACCTGCTCCATCTGACAAACTTCAACTTCTCACAGTTGATGACAACACCATCTTGCCAGTTGCTCAGCCAGAAAGTCAAATTGGGATTCATATTGTCTTCTCGTTTTCTCATATCACATATCCACCCAATCAAAGAAACTTTTTTGTACCTTATGAACATTCAGAATTTGACTGCTACCACTATTATACAAGCCACTATCTTCATATACTGACTCTTCGTTCCTTATGCAGACGTCTATGTCACACAAAACTTGTACCACATAAATTTGTATGCTTTCCTCCTGTTGAGCTCTTATGTCAGTTTAACCCCCAGGCCCAGGCAAAAGAACTCTAAAAAGGTGAAAGTTTACCTCTCTTACAACAGAATTAGCCCAGTTATTTGCACATACTAGGTATCCAATATATGACATTGTTATAAATTAAATAGAGGCACTACATAGGCACTACTGTTAAGTCTCACTTCATTAATCTCGCTAAGCTAGAATATTTGCTAAACATCTTAGAATCTCCTTAGGAAGCACCAATAATTTATGTTAAAAATTCCTGAGTTACTAAATAACTCTGATAAGCATTTTGTTAAATAAGGTACCTTTAACTCTCTCAATAAAAGTAGGATTCTATTTACATCATCAGAGAATATACCTGTATAATATAGTAAGAGCATTAAATATCAGCTATTTGAATGAATTAATGCAGGTAATCTAGTCTGGCTGTGTATAGACCATATGCAGAAAATAGTGGTTGAAAAGGTAGTTTAGGACCTTATAATAGATAACCCTGAATACCACATTAAGTGTTTAAATTTAACACTGCAAACAATGGTAAACTACTTACATGAGAAATACTGGTCTAGCACTTTTAAGCAGGATGGATTGGAGCAGGAAGAGATTTCCAATAGAGAGACTACAATATTCACTCTGGTGCAATAGTTTAGGAAACAAGTAAGGGTCTCATCTAAGGTTGTAGCAGTAGAGTCAAAAATACAGAGATGATTAGGAATACGAGATAAAATGAATCAAAAATTTTTCTTACTTCGTGGCTGGGCAAAGAAGAGCTAGAAATAAAAAATTGTTGAAGTAAAATCTACTGTACTTCATAGCAAGTTCTATATAGAGAAAGTGGGAAGGCAAAAAACAAGGAACTCCCAAAGATTGGCAAAAATGTAGAGCAGGAAATCTCTTACGCACTGGTGGTGCCAACGGGTATCAACACTGTCTAAAAATATTAAGCAGTACATAGTAAAATCAAAGCTGAATGCCATTTCCATCACAGCAATTCCACTTCCAGATATAGAATCCAGAAAAGTTCTCATCCATGTGCACAAGAGGTCATTTACAAAAATGTAAATTTCAGCACTATTTGTATACTGAAATATTGGAAAAATAAATTAAGAGGCTGTGGTATGTTTATAAAACAAATTAGTATATACCAGTTAAAATGAATGAACTAGAGCTACACATATTAACATGGACATGTATCTTTAGTATATAAACACAACCACCTGAGGAAAGAAAAAGTTATGTTTATTTACTTCTATTCATCATTTTTAAGACAGAGCAATCCTAATAAACCAGTGAAAAAAGGAAATGGGTATGTCTTATGAATGATCAATGAAACAAGTCTCTGGAGAACATAGAAGAGGATGAAAATCAAAAAGTACGAATAGTCTCAGGTTTAGTGGGGGGATGAAACAGTTTTTTGTTTGTTTTGACAAATATAACACTTGAAACCATAGAACTCTGGAGAGAAAGAATAGGTAGTAAGCGCTTGGATGTCGGTTTCAGCAAACTTTTTCTGCGTATGTCTCCCCAGGCAGGGGAAACAAAAGCAAAAGTAAACAAGTGTGGCTACATCAAACTAAATGGCTTCTGGGCAGGAAATGAAACCCTCTAAAAGACAAAAAGGAAACCTACTTGTTAGGCAGGAAAATAGCTGTAGCGAGGTGGAAAGAGAAAAAGGCCAGAAAGTCCACTAAAAAGACCCAAAATTAATCAATCAAA
The DNA here is from genome assembly GCF_030020395.1 of Manis pentadactyla. NCBI lineage: Eukaryota > Metazoa > Chordata > Mammalia > Pholidota > Manidae > Manis > Manis pentadactyla. The sequence continues at coordinate 115,325 of NW_026644764.1, forward strand.
GCTCAAAACGCCAAGAGCAACTTAGTTACTTCTGGGAAAACAGTGAATCTGTGGCATCTTACTACACTGATGGACAGTGACTGCACTGGGGTAATGGGGCTGGTGTCTAGATAATATGGGTGAATGTAGTAACCACATTGTTTTTTCATGTGAAACTCTCATAGGGGTGTATATCACAATACTTTAATAATAATAATAAAAAGAATCTTACTTCTCAACTGCCTGGGTGTTAAAATGCAATATCATCTTTAAGATGGGATGCTTCCTGCCTTTTACTATGTTGTCTGTGGCTGGGCTTACTTGCCATATTAATTGCCCAGGTTATACATTACTTGATTAGGGGCTGGAGGAGGAAAAGCAGCATCTGGGCAAAGTTAAAGGTAAACTGGGCCTTTTACTGGGCTAAAGTAAATTTCACAACAGCCTCATTTAATTGACACAATTAAGACATGATCTATTGAACTTGCTGGGTGTAAAAATGCAATCTTATCCTTAGGATGGGGTGCTTCCTGCCTTTTAGTATGTTGTCTGTGGCTGAGCTTACCTGCCATATTAATTGCCCAGGTTATATAGTACGTGATTGGGGCTAGAGGAGGAAAAGCAGCATCTGGGCAATGTTAAAGATAAGCTGGACCTTTTAGCGGCTAAAGTAAATGTCACAACAGCCTCATTAAATTGACACAATGAAGTCATGGGCTATGTGGAGGTATTTTCTTATCTGGGGGATGTTTGATCAAACATTCCAGGACAGGTTACTCCTGGCTTTTTAGTTTTAAATAATCTTCACTGAAGAATGCTTATACTCGTAATTTGGTATTTTACTTTAGAGAATTAATGTGATCCTGACTTTGCTGAATTGTTTAACATGGAATTTTGGTAGGGGTATTTTTCCAGAGGCCCCCACTGTACTGTGACTACACCCACGGTCCCTGTCTCAGAATCTCTGTGGCTAGTTATAAATTACCCAACTGAAGATTACAAACAGAAAAGATAGAAAGATAGGAGTTTCTAAATAAAAGAGAATGCACTGTCAGTTCCCAGACCAAAGTAAAGAAACTTCATTCAAAAAAAAATACAGGAGGTGCCTCATGAAAAACTTCTAATTCTAAAGCTGCCGCCTCCGGGCGGCATCTCGCCCGCTGCCCCGCCGCGGGTCACACTTGAACCTCAGCCCACCCGGCCCGCGCCCTCGAGGCCCCCACCGAGAAAATCCACACACGTCAGGGCGTCCGCCAGCCTCCCCATCTGCCCGGCCCAGCCCGGCCCCTCTGCCTGGGGCCCCGGCCCGGGCGGCAGCGCGACACCGCGCCGGGCAGACACGCGCCGCGGGGCAGAGAGCAGCCTCTCTCACCATCCGGGCCCGGACGGAGGAGCATCGGCTCCAGCGGGTCCCTTTATCCCCACCCCGGCAAACTTCGCAGGCCGGTGGGGCGTCCGCCCCGGGCCCTCCTACACCGCTCCCTCCCTTACCGGGCGGCCCCTTTGGCGGAGCGCGCCAACTCCTGACCCCAGGCCGGGCCCCGCGAGTCCCCCACCCGTGGTGGCCGCCCGCCCTACCCCGCGGGCCACGCGCCGCCCGCCGACCTCGCACGGCCTTCCCACTCGGGGCCCCGCGGCCACGTACCTTAAGGCCTGCAGAGCCGTCGCTGTCGCCTTCACCCATGAAGAGGGGCCCTA